>NW_020837973.1:21013636-21039654 GCF_003676395.1 Aethalodelphis obliquidens | reverse complement strand
TCTGAGCCTGCGCGTCCGGAGCCTGTGCTCCACAATGGGAGAGGCCACAACAGCTAGAGGCCCGTGTACAGCAAAAAAAAAAAAAAAAAAAAAAAAAAAAAAGAAGATAATCCACAAATGAGTAGGAAACATCAGTAAGAGAAGATTTTCAAATACCAAATTTTTTGGGTACTAGAAGGAAATATCTTTTAAAAAATGGGGGATAATTAGAGTCAATGATAATCCCAGTCCTCATGCTTCTTTAGCATAGATTCTGGACTAGTGACACTTCTGTCTTCTCTCTCAATATCTCTTAGTCAGATTTTCCCAGTGGAATAGATGTGAAATATTATTTCCTTGTGGTGCATAGTAGGCACTGAGCACATGTGGATCATCCTTTTCTGTGTTCGCAGATCTTATTGCCTTCAGAATAATAAAAGAGTTCACTATTCTTGCTTCTATGTGCAAGTAGGTGTAGGTTAATGTCTGGGGCAAAGGCAGCCTTTGAAATCATAACCAGAAGCTGTTTTTCTCTGTCTCCAACAATGTGGCTGGATGAGTATGAGTCAACCGGTTAATACTATATCTGCTCCATAGAGTTAATCAGTTTCTCCAGAATTCCTCCAGTAAGAATTGAGAGTAAATTTAAGTGTCTGATCTGTTCAAAACCCCAAGCTGTGATCTTGTATTGCTTTGGATTAAATAAGATATTTTAATATTCATCAATCTGACTCTTTTTAAACTGGTTTAATATTTAGGAGGGAAAGGGAGCCAATGCCAAAGTCAAGTGCTTTTGCTGGGCCAGAGAGCCAGGGTAGGGTTCTTTTCTCTCCAAGCTACAATGTCGCTAAACATCATTTCAAGTGCTATATTTGTCATATTTTCTGTAGGCTAATTTAGCTTGCTCAGTGGCAGTTTGTCCTACTCTGGCTCTCTAGCTCAGTAAAAGCACTTGACTTTGGCATTGGCAGTTGATTCCAGCCTCCAACTTCTATCACTCCTAGATAAATTTCAGCTTCATCACATTCCATCAGATATAGCTAGCAAAAACCTGGTCAGGAACCATGCACAGGATTCAAACCCACCTCCACCACTGACTCCTCCATACCACTACCCCTCTTCTGAACTCCTTCATTTCTTAACTCCCATTTTTTTCCCTTTTGTGGTACCATACCAGGACTGGTAACTATTTCCTGGATTCTTCAATCTGGGTTAACTCAGTGTTAAAAGTTTGATAGTACAACCCTTCAACGCCTACGTAACGAATCCTTATAATGAAACCCCATTTGGGGAAGATATAAGTTGTTATGAATACTTGTATATATTCTTGGTTGACATACAAACTCCACACCTTCAGAAGGATACCAGTGTGCCCTTTACCACAACCCTACCTAAAATAGTCTACTAAGAAGTTTTTTCTTTTAATTTTCTGATTTAAATTCTTAAATCTATGAGTAAATTTTCCAACAGCTAAGATGTATCCAAATTTTTGGTCATTTCCTTATAACTTTCTTGAGCAAATTTATCTTATCCATGCCAAATATTCATTATTTTATATTTGATATGAAAAATTTTAAAATATCCAATGAACACAAACCCATTTTAATTTCCTTCAAAATATACAGCTTGACTCACTAAAATTTCCAAGGATTGGGCGAGTTTTAAAAATAAAGTTAATTTGTCTATATGATTTTTATTTTTAGGGATCATTTTTTAACATTTTTATCAAGCATATGGAGTAATCTTAACTCACATGACCAAGTGATTGTTACAAGTTTATAAATGGGAAAAAAAGAACCCCTTATTTCCAAATGCCAGTTATATCAGCTATTTTTTAAACATCTGATTAAAAAAGAAGATATAAAATAAAATGCCATTAAACAATATTATATTTTAACATCTTTGATGTTAGAATTCTGAGACAGACCTGAAAGTACATAGGTTGGCAGCTTTTTGTTTATTTTTTAAAATGGAATTAACAGGGTATTTTTTCCTATGTCATGCTTGAGAAGCTATGGACAAAATAATGTCAGCATTCATTTTTATCTAGGATCCATGAGTTAGAAAGAAGAAATGGAACCTGAACTATTTATGGCAAAGAGCTAAGCAGAAAAATTGACCAAAGTATGGTATCATCCTTGATCTTAAAGACAATCTATGTCTATTGACATTTCTAAAAATCATTTTAAACTTCTTAAAAACTCCTTTTCAAAAATTATTTTTTAAATAAAACTCTATCGTCTCAGATACTGAAAAAAATAAATTTGACGCTGAAATTTAAACATTATCTATAGCAAATAAAAAGGAAGTATTAAAGCCTTGATTTACTTAAACATATAAAAAACTGACATTTAATGAATTCCTACAATGATCCCTATGCTCTGTCAGCTCTGATTAACTTCCTTAAAATCTCCAAAACTTTTCTTATTTGCATTTTAGAATAAGAATTTCAATAAACACAGTACTCTGAATATAATTGTGCATCACCAGATTAAACATGTAGTGTAAAAATAGAAAGTGTTTTTCCTCCTTAGCAATTCATGTGTAAGTTAGATATTTAGAGATGCAATTTTCATGCAATAACTTTAACACATAATTTATACTAAACAATTAGTCATCTGTCATATAGTTGAACCTGCATATATATAAAAATCTGATATAAAAATGGGTCCTTCTCTAGGTGACTGACATGTGAGCAATTCCCAGAAACCCTCACTGAGGGAATAAATTAAAAGGTTCATATTTATCCATTCATTAGTTCATATTCATACATCCCACTATGTAGGAAGTTCTCTGTTAGCTACTGGGGGAATTTTCAAATAAATTGTCCCCTTATCAGAAGGAACAAGGAGACAAATCCATACATGCAAAAATACTTACATGCATTAAAAAATGCACCATAAAATGTGATGACTATTTGTAATAGGGGCATGAAAGGGATACTTGAGTTAATATTGGAGGATACGTCAAAGAAGGCAAAGCTTAGCTACAATATGATTTTTTGATGTTGCTATACCAGGAATAGGCAAACGTTTTCTGTCAAGGGCCAGAAAGTAAATATTTTAAGCTCTTTTGGCTGTACAGGCTCTGTCACAACTCTCCAACTCTACTATTTAGCACAAAAACAGTCAGAGGCAACATGTAACCAAATGAGCATGGCTGTGCTCCAATAAACTATTTATGGATACTAAAATTGAGTTTCATATAATTTAACATGTCACAAAATACTCTTCTTCTTTTGATTTCAACCATTTGAAATGTAAAACCTATTTTGTGCGGCTCATGGGTCATACAATAGCAACTGGCAGGCTGCATTTGGTCCACGTGCAGTCATTGCCTGACCCCTGTTCTATACACCATGACTCATGAAGACAAAGAGAACACTTTATTATATGGATATGTATAAAAAGATGAAGGAATTCAGAGAAATTAAATTGCCCACCAGTAAAAGTTAAGTGAAAACTAATACAGTAGATCACAATTTCCTAGAACACTACTTCCATTAATACATTCACTTATTAATTCATTCAATCAAAAAGTCACGTCCTTGGCACCATATGCCTGATGCTGTTTTACATGCAAAAGTTAGCACAACAGACAACATAGGCAAAACTCCCTTCTATCATGGAGCTACATTACAGAAAATTACTTAGTTTATAAACATTTCTTATTACCTGAATTCTCCTAGGTAATAGGTTAGGTGAGAGTAATGGTGTAGAATAAACACAGGGAGTACAGTGAAGACACAATCCACTGAATTTCTTTTGTTTTGTCTCTTGTCAGAAGGTTATTTTTTTTCAACCACAGACAGTAAGGGGAAAATATAGCAAATATCCCTTAATATGTACTCCGTTCTAAATTAGCATGTTTATATTTTTCATTTTTGCTTCATTTATGTTATTTATTTTATTCACATAAGTTAAGTTAAAATGTAAGTTTCCTTTATCATTTTTACCAATTCAAAATTTCCTTTCAGAAGTAACTACTATCATGGATTTGGTATGTGCTGCTCCAAAATACATTTTTATTCATTATATCACATAACTATGTATTCTACAGGTATGTGTATGGGATTTATTAATTGTCAGATATGTTATCATTATTTATATGTTATCAATAAATTACAATTTATGTATTATTCTCCAAGTGCTTTTTTCATTCATCATTATATTATGGAGAGCTATTCATGATGACATGTATAGGTTTACTCAAATATAAGCAATGATATATAACTCATCCAACAATTTCATTTTTCCATTTCCCTGATGATGGCTGCTTCCTATTTTTAAATTATGCAAATTATACTGCATGAAATATTCCTAAGCATTTCACTTGGTGTAATTTACAAGACCATTTAGAGGGTATGTATGTAGTAATGAAATTCTAAGACTTTAGAGAGTTATATATTCCATACTACTAAAGTTTATTGCTCTCCAATGTTGTTACAAATTTATATTTCTTGCATTATAGAAGAGTCTCTTGATCTATCATTCTTTTATGCAGTTATGAAGAATTTATTTTAGTCTGATTCCTAAGAAATGGTATCCAATTGTTACATTTTAATGCAACTTTTGATACTTTCACTGATAATATCAATTCACTCTTTTGAAAGATTTTTAGTCACATATATTTGCCTTATTTTGCTTTTGATGTTCTACTTTTACTATACATATGTAGAATCATTTAATGTATTTTCAATATTGTTCATATATGATCCAAGTACTGCCATATATGATGAAAAATTGTATTTCAATTTCTTTGCTGTTTTATACTTTATTTATGTAATTAAATACCATATAGAAGGTTTAATTTTAAAGTAAAACAGTTCATTGATTCATGAAATCAGAAAGACATTTGTCTTTGTGTTTCTTTCTCCTTAATTTTAGTACATCTAAACTTCATTTGTATTGTGCAAAGTAGTGTTTAATTTTTTTCTATAAGGGAAAATAATTTGTAATGCCATTTTATAAGAATTACATTGCTCACTTGATTTGTAAGGCCACCTCTTTCACAACCAAGTTTCCATAAATGTTTGCATCTGATTTTAGGATAGTTATTAATATTTTTATAATTATATAATTACACATAAACATAATATCTGCATATTATGAATATATAATAATTAGATATAATATTCTAATATGTTTTAGATTCCCCTTAATTGTCTCTATCCCACATTTTATATTATCCCACATTTTATAATCAGTTTATCTGGATCCTTTAAAATAAATTAGAATTATGTGGATTGATGCTGAATTTTTAGTGATTACATAACACTGGCATTTTTATACTTTTGGAACTTTCTATCTAGAAAGCATATTTCTCTCCTTCCATTTGTATTTGCTTTACATACATCAATGGTATTTACAAATCAATTTGTGTATAGCTTCATCTTCTGTACATTTTTCTCTGGACTGTATATCATTTTGTCTGGTATTTTAGGTGCTAGTGAATAGTAAGCTTTGATTTCATGTATATATTGAACCCAGACAATTTTTTGAACTCTTTGTAAACTCTTCCAGAAGTTTTTATTCAATAAAGTTTTTTTATTAATTAAGTATAAGAAAACATTGTGTATTATCTTTATTAACTATAAAAATCATATTAGCTGAACCTCATAACATTTTTGTATTAACATTTCACATAAACAGGCTTCATTTATTTTACATTTTGTATTTCATTGATTAGTGCTTTGGTGTTTAAGCACAATTTTGACGGTTTTATTAATAATAGGCATTGTTTCCATTATTTTTCTGAATTTATTTGGTGTGCTTATATTTGCATTGTACAGTATTTATGTACAACTGGGACTGCATTATTTGTTTCCAAATACCTTCTCACTTGTTATAATAGAATTAGCACCCATGTCCACTTTCATGTGACTGGCCCACACATATTACGCGATTGGGTCCCTCAAAGGACTCAGAGACCCCCAGAACAACCACCTGAGGCCATTCAAACTAGGAACAGACTGTATATTTTTCCCTTCATATGGGCTTTGTTTAAATAACTACCTGGATTACCACAGCTGTTCGTGCTTTACTTTCTTTTTTTTTTTAAGTTTTATTTTTATTTATTTATTTATTTTTAACATCTTTATTGGAGTATAATTGCTTTACAATGGTGTGTTAGTTTCTGCTTTATAACAAAGTGAATCAGTTATGCACTTTCTAAAGACACTTTGAGCCCAACATTTAGTAATCTTCTGTACTTGCTGCCTCTGGTCTCAGAAAGTGAGTTTATAGCCTGTTCCAAACAATAATCTTACTTTTCCTTTTTATTTCCATAGGAATCCCCCTCATTGACTGACTACCTGATTGCTCAGATCATCCAGCAAGTATCCTTACCATCAAGTCTAGATAGAAGATTCAACTAGCATTTCAACAACAGAAATCTACCTGAAGCAACATATAAGGACTAGCTTCCCTAAATTGTCAAAACAAAAAAGTGGGATTGGCCAAGGGGTCCTTAACATTCCTCTCAGCCTGAGTAATCTTTAGACAAGCTTCTTCCAGACTCTAGGTCCTCATCTCTCCTTATTTAGAACACTTAATTTAGAAAACTTGTAATTGCAAATTTTGTTTATGGCCCTTCAATATGTGAATATTTTTAAAAGCTTCTTGCCAGTTTCATACTGCAGGATTCTTTTCTCAAGGGCATGGGAGGCATCCTTTTGAAATGTAAGCATGAAGAAAGATTGAGCTTCCCCCATCTCCCAGTCTCTGTGGGAAGGTGGGAGCCTAACTTCTCTGGGTGCCTCGCTCAGAGTTTTAAATCTACTTTCTGGCATGAATATAATAGAAATTTTATTTTTCCTTTGGGCAAATCTAATTAGCAAACAGATGGTCCAAGTGTCTAAAAATCCTTTCCTTGCCCTTTGATTTTGTTTCGGCGGGGCTGAGCCGAGATCCCCTTCTGCAATAGTCTTGAATAAAGATTTCCTTCCCAGTTTAACATTGCCTAGTTTAATTTTGTTTTGACACTAGTTAAGAATCATTTGAAGTTCTCCTTTCAATTAGGGATATAGATCAAATCCACCATAGATCATTGCTCTCATAATTACTTGAAAACCCTGGTACACTAAAAAATGCATTATTATTATACTATAGAAGAGTTGTGAATGCAAGATGTCCAAAGAAATTATGTTCACAGAAAGTTAATCCTACAGTGGTGATCAGATTGTTAACTACTGGAAAAATTTGCTGAGCCTGAGAAGTTTGGGCTGCAACAGAGGGAGTCTTTTAGTGTAAAGAGAAACCATTAGAGCTTTTAAGACTGAACTAATATGATATATTATAATCTCTAAGATATTCAAATACAAAGATAATCTTTACACCTGCTAATTTTTTTTTTTTTTGAGTTCATAGTGGCATAGGAGTCTGGGGGAGCTGCACTGAACAGTAAAGATAAATCTCTATATTATCATGCTTAAAGCCCCAAATCTTGCAAGATGTAAGAGCCTATGATAATACAAAACATATATTGTCCTCTAAGTATTGAAAATAACTGAAGCTGTAACACAGTATTGATTCAGTTAAACTCCTAATGAGAACAAAGACTTCACTTCAGCTCTCGGGTAGATGAAAGGGAATTAGCTCTCTGTTGGAAAATAATACATACAACATATCCATATGTCTTTTAAAAATAATACCCAGTAGAAGATTTAACAAAAAATAGAAGACATGAAGAAGCAGGATAATGAGCTCCAACATTAAGAAGAAAAAGACATAGAAACACATTTTTTTCCCTGATATTATTGTGTTCAATGGTATTCATAAAAATTCAGTACAAATGCACATATGTATCATTCATTTAAAAATTTCTTAATGCTATATATCTGGCATTCACATATTTTATAGCATCTCGCACTCCACAAATAGTGACTGCAATTTTTAAAGAGTTTTTCTGATATGATTCATAGTCAAAATGGAAATAAAGTAAATGTTTTTGTTAAATATTAATCTGCTTTATAGATTTCCAGTTGAAGTGCTTATTGCTTCATTATTATCATAAATACATAAAATGAGATTTATTTTATTTTATTACCTTTATATAGAAACTCACTAGAAATGAGCTCATGGATGGAATATAAGTGTCTGTCCATTCATTAAACATTCACACAATTACCGGATAAAGTAAAAAGAATAAAGGAATACAAAACAAAAAACATTTTGTAAATTCAGAGAAAGAGTTAAAAACATTGTTTAATTATCACATTTGTTTAACATAATTTTTATTTCTACTAGGGTGTTTTACATGTAATCTTAAATTAACTATGAATTTGAACCCAGTGGCCTCATCTAGATTATTTTATTATTACAAATATTCAGTAATTGAGAATGCGTGTTCTTGATGTTAAAAACAGAATAGGATGTGTACAGAGTATGTTAATTGTGCATCTTAACTTACAGAACTTCACACAATTATCATTTCATTTAAGAATAATTAAGATTCAATAGAAGAGAAGAGAGAGAGGAAGAATCATTCAAGTACATGCTAATTAAAAGGACTTACCGGTAGATTCCATGACACTAGTAAGCATATTGAAAATACACTGAGTCAGGCTTACACATCCACCAATGAAGTATCTAGTTCCCACCACATACTGCAGAAAGGTAGTATCATAAACAGAACTAAAATGCAAGTCATCATTTTTCATTTATTTTTCCATTACTCTTATGATTAGGTTTCTTTTAAGTTCAATTATGAAGGATTACTTTACTCAACATTTTTGGAAAATCTCCTCACCATTTTATTAAATAGATAATGCTCTTTTCAATACGATATATTTTAAATGATTTAAAAACTGGTGGTTATTGTAGATGATTTATTTGATGAAAGAAATGATAAATTTCTTCTACTACATTGTCTCCATAACAAGATTTTCATATCCTTATAATTAATTATATTAGAGCACAAACATCTGTGAACATTAGAAATGTGCTACATGTTTGTATATCAACCATTTTCATCATAAAATTTGTCAGAATAAAATTCAATGCATAAATTAATACAAAACATCTTTTTAATGGACCCAAGTGACTGATAAGTTTAATATCTGAACTCATTAGTGCATATCACAAATAATATTCTTATGAAATATTGGATTGAGTTGTATCTGCTTGCCTCATCAGCCCTCATCATTCTGAGCAGTAAGCACAAACTCAAAGAACTGAAAAAAACATTCTACTCCTATAGATATTTCCTTGTTATGTGAAATTTTATTTGTGAGAGGCAATTTGGAATTTTGACACAGATTTTTTTCTCACTTTGTTCCTTTGAATGAAAGAAACATAAATCCAACCTTTTTTTCAACATAACTTTATCTCTACCTCAAGAATCAGATAAGTGCCATTAAAAACATAATTTACTTAATTCGATAAAAACGTCCATGCTTATTCCTTGGCTTATAAAATCAATGTATTCCAGATACAGTTTCTGCATTTGTCCAGAAATCATTAAATTGCCTAATTTCCTACACAATTTCCACTGCACAAAGTGCAACATCTTTGGTTTATGAGAGCACTGTAGAATGCAAAATCTCTACTCCTGTACGTATATTGGTACATATCTATTCATATGCCACCAGCTGAAATTTGGTCATATGGCCATGCCTAAATCAGAAACGTAGTTTTTCACTGTGATCACAAGTAGAGGAAAACACAAAATTCTGTTACAGCTGCCAATCTCTACCACAAATCTTATGTGCATAGTGTAGAAAATAAGATTGCAAGTTAATTAAATTCATGTGTTTATACAGAAGAATAGAATAAACCAAAATAAAGAAAAGTTAATTAAAATGAGAGCAGAAATTAGTGGAATATCAACTTAAGAAGAATGAGGTTATCAACAGTGTACATAACCTTAAAACTTTAAATGATTAGGTAAAAACACAAAACACTGGCAAAATTAATCAAAAGAGAGGATAAGTAAAATAACCTAGACATAAATATTATTTGCAGTAAAAGTATTTTAAACTTTAGATTAATTATAATTCCTAGAAAATAATTATAATATTTATTCAAATGACTAATAATCATTATATAAATAAATTTATTAGCAAAATTTACCAACAAAATGCTGAGAATTTCACAAGTGAATCAATAAATCCTTAAGATGTAGAAATGACTAAGTAACCAAGACTAATATGTATTTTATTGAAAAACCAGATAAGAATACTTTAGAATAAATACAAATTTAATTTAGGAATATATATTCAAACATTTTAAATATAAATTGAGGGTACTAACATGGAAAAATCATTGCATCTTTCCCCTCAAACTGTTCACAATTTAGTACCTAGGACCATTTTCACTGGAGATTTTCCTTTCCCTTTTTTAAGTACAACCCTTAGAATGAATTTTTTCTCTATTATAGTTAGTATTTTAACTGCTTTCAATGAGAGGGATTTGTATTATTTTAGTTTTAGATATCCATATTGCTGACCTGGCCATAGTTCCTAATAAAGGTGTGTGTGCTAAGGTTGCTGCTCCATTTTTTAAAATACAGACTGCATAAATATTGCCTCTTTAAAGCCTCATTATTCAAGATTCATGATTGTTTTGGATTTTAATATTTAATATTCCCTAGATATAGTTATAAGAAACTTGTCTTTTTACATTCAAAATCAGGACCAGGGAAGACAGAACTGGGTTTCATCATTTGTCAAAAATTTCCACTCACAGAAAATATTAAAGAAGTCAAAAATCTTACCTCAGTTTCCTGGCACTGTCACTGTTGAGGACCTACCAGAGTTTGATTCTTCATCTCTATGACTCAGTTACCGTTGAATGACTGATTTCTTATCTTCAATAAGAGGGCTGAAAACCAAGTGACCAATATCTGATTACTTAGCATCCTCCTTTCATTTATTGAACTTTGGAGCTAGTTTGTGCATATGTCCTAGCAAAGTTTCTTAAAGCTGGGAATATTAAACAGAATCTATCTATATTTAGTTGGATCTCCAACTGTGCCAGTCTGGGGCTCCACCAGAACCAGAATTCTCACAAGGACCATTTGGAGAGATATGAGAGAAGGGTAAGGAAAATAGCAATGGATTTGAAGCACTCATGAAATAGCAGTGGTAGGAAGTCAGAACCACTACTGATGTGAAGAAACAAGAAGAGAAGATGAAATTACACAGGCCCTACAATTTCTGGAAATTCAGAAGAAACATTTTCTAAGGGATGGCACAGCAATGTAGCTCTTCCAGCACGGACACAGGCAGGGACGGAGACAGAAAGAATAAACTGATTGCTTACAATATTTTTCCAGTGTATAAACCCAACTGTACCAGAAACAAAGGGTCCACATAACTGACTTAATAAAGAACATCATCCAATGGTAATTGTGCAAGGCAAAGAAAATAAAGAATAAATCTTAGGATCAAAATGTGACTAATGAGCTTAATTCCCACAATGTGGTCATCAGACTATGAAGAAGCAGATTAGCTGCTGGAAACCTGGTCTGGAGTTTTCACTTTTCGAGTAATATTACATAAGAATGGTCTGTCATGAAGTGGTATTGGTAAAATAAAGATCAGTGGCATATAATAGATAATTTAGAAATAGAACCATACCTATTCAGTCAATTGATTTTAAACAAAAGTTACAAAGTAATTCAACAGGGAAATAACAATCTTTTAAACACATGTACTAAAACAATTGGTTAGCCAAATGCAACAACATAAATCTCAACAAAAACCTCATACAAAAATTAAACTGAAGTGGATCACTGACCTAAATGTAAAGAGTTAACAATGTAAGACTTGTAAAAGAAAACATAGGAGAAAATGTCGGTGACCTTAGGTTGGCAAATATTTAAGTAAGACACAAAACACACTTAAGTATAAATTTGCCAAAGTTAAACACATTTAATTTCCAAAAGACAATGGTAAGGACATAAAAAGATAAATCACAGACTGGGAGAACATATTTGCAAAACAAATATTCAATAAATTATTTTTATCCAGAAAAAATAATGAGCTCTTACAACTCATTACTGAATGGATATACAACTGGGTTGAAAACAAAAAGAGCAAATAATTTGACCATTTTCCAAAGACAACAAATGAGCACAAATAGAATGCTCAACTACCTTACACATTAGAGAAGTGCAAATTAAAACCACAGTGAGATACCACAACTATAACAGCAACACTTAAAAAGAAGATGCTGCCATTAGGTGCCAGTGAAGAGGTAGAGAAAATGAAACTTGTACATTTTTGGTGAAAATAAAAAAAAATGGTACACCCACTCTGAAAAACAGTTCAGTGGGCTTTTATAAGGGTAAACACACAGCGATCCTATGACTTACCAATCTCATTCATAGATGTTTATTCCCAAATGTAATGAAAACATAAGTCCACCTCAAAATTTGTTAGTATATGCTTTTAGCAGCTTTACTCATAGAAGCCCCAAATTAGAAACTTCTCTAATGTGAATCAACTGGTGGTTAAACAAATTGAGATATATGCATGTAATAGAATAGTATTCAGTAATAAAAATGGACTCTTTTACATGCAGAAACATAAATGAATCTCAAATACATTGTTCCTAGTGAAAGAAGACATTAACAAAAGAGTATATGCTGTATCATTCTATTTTTATGAAATTCTAGAAAGTTCAAAACTTTAGTGGTGGAATGCAGATCACCAACATCCAGAAGCGGTAGGGTGAGGGGACTGACTAAAACAAGGTATGTGAAAACTTTCTCAAAGTGTCAGAAATGTTCTGTATCATGACAGTGGTGGTACTTCTTGGTCTTGCTAATTGTCTCACAATACCTATTCTTCTTTTAACCCTTTGGTAAAGAATTCCCAAAATTTTACTTTGTATATGACCTCCAAGAAACAGATTTCATATCACAACCTCACTTGCAGCAAATCTGGTCATATGACTAATTTCTGACCAATGGATGTAAAGCAAAATAAATGAATGTAATTTCAGTATCATGTCCTTAAAATGATATGACTCTCTCTACACTTTCTTCCATATTTTAAACATGTAGATGACGACAATATTCAAGCTGATGACAGGGCAATAGGAAAGAAGGAACCAGATCCCTTGCAGAAACACTATCTACCTTATACTGTTCAGTTACATCTGCTTATATTGTGTAGTACTGCTACATGAAAAAATGAAGTCTAGGATGGCATGTACATTATATAAAACACAGGTTAACCCCTATTATATATTAAGCTCAGCATTTTATCATTATGCTTTATCATTTTATGTGGTTTATCATTTTATTCTCAATTATTACCAACATAATATTGAATATCTTCTACACTTCTTTCACTCCAGCCATATTGAAATAATTGTACTTGATGCTGTAACATAAAAATATAAATAATGGTACTATGGGGTTGAGATTCATTGGTGGTTGAGTAAATTTGTGGGGCTACATGGGAATTAATATCTTCTACATTTGAGGGCTTTCTGCTTCAGGTGTTTATACTTGCTTTTGATTCTTCCTGGAAAATATTTACCACATCTGATCATGCAGCTCTTAGTTCAATTATTATTTCCTCATAGACAGATGCCTGTGCTGAAAAAACTATCTTATATTGCATGATACCTCATTTATTTGCTATATATTGAAATAAGTATTGAAATTTTTATCATTGAATTACTTGGGTTTTGCTCTTGCTGTTGTTGTTTCATTTAGAATACGATCTTTTTTTTTTTTTTTTTTTTGCGGTACGCGGGCCTCTCACTGTTGTGGCCTCTCCCGTTGCGGCCTCTCCCGTTGCGGAGCACAGGCTCCGGACGCGCAGGCTCAGCGGCCATGGCTCATGGGCCCAGCCGCTCCGCGGCATCTGGTATCTTCCCGGACCGGGGAACGAACCCGTGTCCCCTGCATCGGCAGGCAGACTTTCAACCACTGCGCCACCAGGGAAGCCCTAGAATACGATCTTAATGAGAGAACTTTTTCATCATTATACAAAGTTCTCCCCTCATGGGGCTTGTATAGGAGAAGAAAACAGAAGACATGCAGATAAAATAATACATGTTTCATACATGGTGATTATTAAGAACAAAGATGGGGCTGTTGGTGAGTTGAAAGGGGGCCAATGATTTGCATAGGCAGGCAAGGTGAACTCGTAAGCTGGTATTAGGTGAAAGAAAGGAAAGAGTATGGTAAGGTAGTCCAGGCATGTGGAACTGAATAGGCAAAGATCCAAGAGCTTTTATTTGTTTTTGTTTCTTTGAGGGGGAACGTATTTTCAAGGAATAGAAAGGAGACCAATATCTTTGAGGAGGCCAGGTGAAAAGGAGAATGTTTACAAAAGGAATGGAGAATTAGCAGGGCAACAACATTTAGAGCATTCTAGCTCATTATAAGAATGTTGGTTTTTACATTCTGTTAGATTATAAGCCATTCACAAATCATAATCTTAATTGATCTTAATGTTTTTATAACTGTTTGACTCTAAGCTAAGAATGATTTAAAGAGGGGCAAGTGTTGAGTAGGAAGAGCATTTAGGAAGCTATTGCAATAATTCTGGTGATAAAATTTGTAGCTAGGGGCAAGGTAGTGGCAGTGAAGGTGGCTAGAAGTGCTGACATCCTGGATAACAGCAACTACAGAGTGTGGTAAAAGATTACATGTCAGTGAGACAAAGAGAACAAAGTTATAATATTGTTGTGGTTTTGTTTTTCTCTCAAAATTGGAGAACCACAGAAGTTTAGAGTATACATTTACTGAAATGGAGTAGACAGCCAAGGAGCATGCTTGGGCATGGAAGAAAGATCAAAGGTTTGGTTTTTGAAGGGTCTTTAGATATCAGAATGCAGTAGTGGTGTACGTGGTCTTGAATTTATGGTATATTTCCTTAGTTTATGCAGTAAGTGTAAGAGTAGACTTCAAACTGGGTTCATCAGCATGGAGATGACATTTAAAGTCATAAAACTGTATGAGATCATTAAGGAGTGTGTGAACCCTTTTGTGCCACTCAAGTATTTAGACATTACAGAGATGATAAAGATTCTTGCATATGAGAAACTGGAGTAGTGGAGTTGTTAGGAATAAGATCTAGGGTATGATCATGTGAATGAGTGGTTGACATGAATTGAAGATTAGATGATGACAAGATTAGAGGAAAATATATCAAGGAACTGAGAGAACAGGGCTTCAGAGTCATTGTCTCTGTGGATATTAAACTCACCAAGAATTATGATGCCCATAGAGATGAACAAAATTGTAATGACTCAGTAAAGTTTTCAAGGAATGGTGGGGACTATGTCTGTAGTCTATAGATAAGAGTAATGAAAAGGCACTACTGTAAAACAAGCTTATCTTCCTTCTAATGTGTCTGATCATCCGTTCAATAGCCCATATATGACTTGGTTCTTGGTATCAGGGAGATCATTGGCTAATATGCCTTGCCTCCTTTACTGACAAAAATTTGCATGCTTTTATACATCATAAAAGATGAAAATTGGTGTAAATGGAATAAGCATTCACAGATACTTTAAATCAAAACATATAAATCCTTGATATGCTTTAATATCAATATATCATATTTTCTCAAATTTAATTTATCCCCTAACCGAAAAGAAATGTCAATCACCTAAAATATCAATAAATCATACATACTTATAAGTATAATATATTAACAGTAAATGCAAGAGTGTAAGTCTTAATGTTTAATGTTATTACCAATAACATTGTATTTTTATTGACAAATTAATGGGATAAGATTCTAAAGATCTTCCAACTACTTTAGCATTTTCCATGGAAGAGCAAACCCTATACTTGGTTTCAGTTACATAAAAATATTATACAACTTGGAAAAGAAAATTTCTTTGCCTTTTGCTGGTAGTGATTTCTAATCATATCTCAGACTATTTAATATTGTAGAGTAGAAAGAAGAAATAGAGGTATATTATGTTCTTTTGACATTAAAAATAGGCAAATGAGACTTCTGAGAAGAAAGCTCCAAAAACAAAACTCATATTTAAGCAAGATGGCAATTTTTCTAGTAACAAAACATCTAAATCTGAATATATTCACATAGATGACAACAAACAAAAGCAAACTATAATGGAAAAAAAATCAAGGAAATATTTCTAGTGTCAAAATTTAAAACAGAGAACGGACAAAATACCATCAAGATTTCCTCCAACATGTAGACAGCAAGGCTGCATCATTTTATTTTATAGAAACAAATATGGCAATGGTTGCACAACTCTGTAAATCTACTAAAAACCACTGAATTGCATGTATCAGATGGGTGAACATTATGGTATGCAAACTATATCTGAATAGAGTGGTTTAAAATATCCATATGTATATGTATATACATATGTATATATATATGTGTTTGTATCTGTATGTGTATACATGTGTAAATATGTATATAGTATGTATATAATAAGCCGTCTAACAAGTTGAATGTGTGATCAAAACAATTCAGAATAATCTTAGTGAAAATATACCAAAGTGAAAAGACACCAATGTGGATAGTCTATTATTACTTCTTCATGGATCTAACAACAGAAAAGAAAACACATGTACACACACAGAGAATTAATCAATATAGTTTATATTCTACTGGTGCTTCATGTAGTATAAAAAAATAAAGAAATTTTTAAAATGGTGATTAATTTTTAATCACATTTGATTTCTTTGTTATAGAAGCAGAAAACTGTAAAATTCAGGAAGACTTCATAGGATAGGAGTGAGAATCATTTTATTTTAACTACGAAATATGGAGAAATCCCTTCCAAGTAATTATAGTACAGATTATTTTAAAAGTAATGAGCCTTAAAACTATAGGGAATAAAAAAGAGATTCAATGTAAAACACCTTAGTTCTTCCATGTTGCATATACTATGCCCCATATGCCGGAATTTACATTTATTTTCCTGGTTGTTTATACTAAAAGTATTGACATCATTTTAAACATATGTTTCTCAAATGTGTATACTACTAGAGAAAGCAGGTTTTTCTTGAAGATAATAAAGCCAACATTTAGAGTCCTTCACTTGCATGCCCCACCTCCCAATTTCTGAAAAGAGATACTAGCCTCATACCTAGCATCCTGAATTCATAGAGTATTTAAGATCAGTTAAAACCATGTAAAACTCTAATAGCCTAATGTGTTAAAGCACACACAAGAAAAAATCTAATATAATATTTTCAAATTTGGCAAAAATTGTAAAAATATCCATGACATTAACAGTCAGCTACCAGAAACAATGATAAAATTTCAAAGAAATAATTTTGATAAATGATGCTATAGGAAAGGCTGAATTAATGCTCTGTTCTCACTGTAGAAAAAGAAATTATTAAATCACTGAAATATGAAAAGTCAAGTAAAGAAGACAAAGATGAAGGAAAAAAAAATTATAGAGGTGTGTCTGGCAGTTAATTAAAATATGTTTATGTTTGAAGTCTGCAATATTTTTGATATTTTTCAGCTTTTAAAAATAGGTAATTTGTATCACTTATTTTCTAATTTTCAATACATTTTCAGTCTCATCTTAATTTAATATTCATGATTTTGCATTTTAAAGAGTGGTTCCACAAAGAGTTTGCCTGCAAAATCCTGGATTTTGTGTTGACTCCTCCCAACACCTCTTTAAAATATTTTGTAGTTTCTTCGCCTACTTGGCTCACTGATTCATCACTTGCCTCAGTTCTTCCTTCCATATTCCCTCCCTCACACTGCTTCCAAAATGCTTTTCCAATGTAAAAATCTGATCACAAGAGAACATAATTCAATCAATCAATTTTTTTTACATGTAAATTTTAAAATATTGAGCACAATATAGCTCCTCTTTGGTGAGGTACTGGTTAAGGTGTTTGGCCCATCTTTTTTTTTTTTTTTTTTTGGCGGTACGCGGGCCTCTCTCTCACTGTTGTGGCCTCTCCCGTTGCGGAGCACAGGCTCCAGACGCGCAGGCTCAGCGGCCATGGCTCACAGGCCCAGCCGCTCCGCGGCATGTGGGATCTTCCCGGACCGGGGCACGAACCCGTGTCCCCTGCATCGGCAGGCAAACTCCCAACCACTGCGCCACCAGGGAAGCCCTGGCCCATCTTTTAACCAGGTTGTTTGTTTTCTTATTGTTGAGTTTTAAGAGTTCTTTATATATTTTGAAAAACAGCTTTTTATCAGCTAAGTCTTTTGCAAATATTTTCTCCCAATATGTGACTTGTATTCTCATTCTCTTGACATTGTGTTTCACAGATCAGAAGTTTGTTGCTGTTGTTTTTAATTTTAATGAAGTCCAGCTTATCAATTACTTTTCTGAGAGGTTTTGTCTTTAGTGTTTTATCTTCAAAGGTATCATAGCCAAGGTCATCTAGGTTTTCTCCTATGTTATCTTCTCCTATGTTATCTTCTATGGGTTTTACAGCTTTGTATTTTACATTTAGGTTCATAATCCATTTTGAGTTAGTTTTTGTGAAGGGTGTAAGATCTGTGTCTAGATTCACTTTTTGGCATATGGATGTCCAGTTGTTCATAGATTTATATTTTAAGGATGAAAATTTCAATATTTCCATATGGTATGGTTTATTTTATCAGTGTATTCCATAGTGCACACTTTTTTCCATAAAGAATGATGCTATCTTTGTAAGATTTCAGGAAACATTTAAACATAATTTTTTTTAAAGTTATATTGAATATGATATATACCCATCCTTGTCAATATTCAAATAGCAAATATAGAAATAGATCAAGATAAATATCAGAATAGAAGAATATGAAAAATTGAATGAAACTTTCATTCCTGAGAATACATTTTTAAAGATAACTAATAGTAAATATTTGAGTTCTCTCTCTATGATTTGTGTGTTGGTAAAGGTTGTAATGAAAATTGTCAAATGACTTTCATTTTTTCTTTCTTGTTAAAAGCTTTCTCAAGGTGGAAAGTTGTCCTACATTGTGTCAAAAGAATAAGCTGTCAGATTGCTAATGTTTAATACATTCTGAGAATAACTGCCATGTACTATACAAATTTGACCTTTTCAGAACTCCAAATTTGATTGGATGGACATTTCTGTCCTATTTAAAAACTCAAACTCCTGTTGCAAAGAGCTAGAATGACCATCTATTGAAATTCAGAATACTAAAAAGGTTAAAGTACACAACCAAATGCTTCAGAGAGTATTTCATAATTAAATTTTTCTATCTTATTTAGTGTCAAAAATAATGAGAAACTGAGATGATGATATGAATTCAGTTTTCATTATTCAGAAAATAAAATGTAAGGTGAGAATGTTGTACCATTAGGTGTTATATTGAAAGCCTGTATAAAAATGTTTTTTAGTTTTGCTGAGGTATCAGGGATTAGTCTAAAATACAACCACCCTAGCACAAAGAATGCTTCATTTTCATTCAAAATGGCATTTAGATTAATAATAAAAAAGTTAATATTAGTACTGCATTAAATCCTGAAGGTTTAAGTCATCTGTTCTTCAATGTTGGCATGTACACTTATTATTTAATTTATAATATCCCAGACATTTAGAGTAGGAGAAATTAAAGCACAACAGCTGGCAGAGCAGAAATCATAAATAATTAGATTTATTTTTTAAATGCCAAGATTGATTTTTTGATAGAATTATGTCTTAGTTTGGACTGCCTTAACAAAGTATCATAGACTGGGTGGTTTATAAACAACAGAAAGTTATTTCTCATAGTTCAGGAGGCTGGAATTCTCAGATCAGCATGCCAGCATGATCAGGTTCTGGTGAGAGCCCTCTTCTGGCTCTCTTCCTGTATTGACAACTTACTCTGGTTTCTTCACATGGCAGAAAGATATGAGATAGCTCAAAGTCCTCTCCTTTTAAGGGCACTAGTCCCATTCATAAGGGCTCTACTTCATGACCTAATTACCTCCCAAAGATTTTACCTCTTAATACCCCTAATACCATCAAAATAGGTATTAGATTTCAACATAAATTTGGGGGGGATAGATATTCAGCCCACATCAAATTATATAATTGTTTATATGATTCAAATATATGATATCTCCATACAGTATAGTAATTACAATAGGACATATTATTAACACAATCATGTGTATTTAATAAGGCTTTGATAAGTATAGACTGTTGATAGAATTTGAAGACAAATTCAGTATATATATATATAAATAATATAGAATTTATTTCCATTAAGTACAATTAAAATAAATGTCACTCAATAACTTGGCAATGATACATGTTAATATATTTGCTGAAAAATAAAGAAAACTAAGCAATACTGACATATATTATTTTTAACAGAAGTTGAAAAGTTTTAGAAATATTGATTTTAATTAAAATGGTATTGAATTAACTTGGGATTGAAGTTATTAAAATTAGTTATTCTTATAAAGAGTCCTGCTGAATTGTTTTGCCCCATTTTATTTCCAATGTAAACCATAATCTACTTAAATTATAATTATCTATTTAAATTGCAACTTTTCATATTTAAAAATGAGATTGAACACAGAAAAGATAGCCTTTTAAACAAAAACTCCTTATAAAAGAAATAAATCTGCTAACTTAAATAGATATAATATTATATAAATATAATTCATTAGAGTTAGTAGTGCTGTAAATGGAGAGACAGATTCCAGGATGCAAAATTGACCCGAGAAAGCCTATATAAGTGTGTGTATATATACATTTCCCTACAAGCAAATATACATAAATAAGATTTAAGACTGCTCAAACACATTGTATCAAATTAAGTATCATAGTTCTTACTATCTGACATAACTGTAAACATAATTTGTATGATTCTTAAGAGAAGGTGATAAAAGATTCAGTAATTAACTGAGATGAAATGGATTTTATGCTTTTATATATTTTAGCCCATGATGGTAAAATCTCTGAAAATCCACTGACCTATGCAAGTTTCATCCTATATGATACTAAACAGACATGGATAGCTTCTGCTATTTAAAATAGGTAGAAAGGCTGTATAAAATATACATTACCCTATTAAAATATATAATGAGATTAAATGAGGAAAGAGAAACTGTAGTTTATGTAAACATAGAGAGTAAGCACTAAAACTTATGATACACTGGCATTGAGGTGCGTGGTAAATAATTAAACAGAAAAGTACATATTGCAACCTAAAGGCTGGTTTAGTGCTAAACTGGGAACATGAAAGAAATGTGTTCTTAAGAATGCAAAAGGGAGAAACTGGAAGTGAGCTCTTCTGTAAAATGGAGACAACAGAAAAGCTTAGTAGAAGGAAGGGAAGCAGGGATGGAGAAAGGAAGGACTAAAGAATAAAAATCTTCTTTATCTGGTCCAGGCAAAAGAGATCATGTCTCTGCCCATGACTTAGGCAGTTACCTGCATGAGTAGAAGTACAAATACACACCTGATTTCATGTAATATTTAGTGTTACTAGATACTTGTGGCATCTGATAGATATTATTAAAGTAAAAATGAAAAGACTAGAAAAAAAGCAGCATTTAAAGATATTTTTAAGATGTTCACAATTAAAGAAAAATATGATCTGTTTGGGAATAGCAAGCAAACCTAGACAGATTTTAGTGACTGAAGAACATTAAACACAATGCAACAATTTTAAGATCAAACAGAAGATAGAATAACTATAAATAAACAACAGCAATACTGAAAACAGTAGTTTCTGCTTGTCAGGTACATTAGAAGCCAGAAAAGAATAAGGAAAATATTTAAAGTGCTTAGACCTATAACTGTTAACATAGAATCCAATAGGTTAACAATATTTTTCATCTTGCTCCTTCTTCAGTGACCCCAACCAAACTCCTTTAAGGCAACACCACACACCCATGCTAGATGAGATGAATTGAAAACATATGTTTAAATAAACCTTAATAATAAGAAAAGCTACATATTTATCATTTACTTTTTAGTATATAATGATATAACATGTTTCTGAAATGAAACAACATCAAATTTCATGTACCCTACTCATAATTTAATATGCGAATTTCTGCAATAACATTTTAAATGTTTGCTGAATCAATTAATTTATAAATATATACAAGAGTATATAAATATAATATCATATTTGCAATTAAGTTTATCTTAATTCTGTTACTTGTTAGAAATGTCTGGTTGTTAATAACAAGAGTTACACCTAAGGAGGTAAAAGACCTGTACTCAGAAAACTATAAGACACTGATGAAAGAAATCAAAGATGACACAAACAGATGGAGAGATATATGTTCTTGGATTGGAAGAATCAATACTGTGAAAATGACTATACTACACAAAGCAATCTACAGATTCAGTGCAATCCCTATCAAATTACCAAAGGCATTTTTTACAGAACTAGAACAAAAAACTTAAAATTTGTATGGACACAAAAAAGACCCTGAATAGCTAAAGAAATCTTGAGGGAAAAAAACGGAGCTGGAGGAACCAGACTCCCTGACTTCAGACTATACGACAAAGCTACAGTAATCAAGACATTATGGTACTGGTACAAAAACAGAAATATAGATCAATGGAACAGGATAGAAAGCCCAGAGATAAACCCATGCACCTATGGTCAACTAAACTATGACAAAGGAGGCAAGAATGTACAATGGAGAAAACACAGTCCCTTCAATAAGTGGTCCTGGGAAAACTGGACAGCTACATGTAAAAGAATGAAATTAGAACACTCCCTAACACCACACACAAAAATAAACTCAAAATGGATTAGAGACCTAAATGTAAGACCAGACACTATAAAACTCTTAGAGGAAAACATAGGAAGAACGCTCTTTGACATAAATCATAGGAAGATTTTTTTTTTTGACCTACCTCGTAGAGTAATGGCAATAAAAACAAAAATAAACAAATGGGATCTAATGAAACTTAAAAGCTTTTAGACAACCCTCAGAATGGGAGAAAATATTTGCAAACGAATCAATGGACAAAGGATTAATCTCCAAAATATATAAACAGCTCATACAGCTCAATATTAAAAAACAAACAACCCAATCAAAAAATGGGCAGAAGACCTAAATAGACATTTCTCCAAAGAAGACATACAGATAGCCAAGAGGCACATGAAAAGATGCTCAACATCACTAATTATTAGGGAAATGCAAATCAAAACTACAATGAGGTATCACCTCACACCAGTTACAATGGACATCATCAGAAAATCTACAAACAGTAAATGCTGGAGACAATGTGGAGAAAAGGAAACCCTCTTGCATTGTTGGTGGGAATGTAAATTGATACAGCCACTATGGAGAACAGTATGGAGGTTCCTTAGAAAACTAAAAATAGAATTACCATATGACCCAGAAATCCCACTACTGGGTGGAGCAATCCAGCAATCCCAGAGAAAACCATAATTCAAAAATACACTTGCACCCCAATGTTCAGTGCAGCACTATTTACAATAGCCAGATCATGGAAGCAACCTAAATGCCCATAGACAGATAAATGGATAAATAAATGTGGTATATATATACAATGAAATATTACTCAGCCATAAAAAGAAACAAAATCGGGTCATTTGTAGAAATGTGGATGGATCTAGAGACTGTCATACAGAGTGAAGTAAGTCATAAAGAGAAAAACAAATATCGTATATTAACACATATGTGTGGAATATAGAAAAATGGTACAGATGAAGCAGTTTGCAAGGCAGAAATAGAGACACAGATGTAGAGAACAAACATATGGACACCAAGGGGGGAAAGCGGAGGGACTGGGAGTGGTGATGGGATGAACTGGGAGATTGGGATTGACATATATACAATAATATGTATAAAATAGATAACTAATAAGAAACTGCTGTATAAAAAATAAATTAAATAAAATTTTAAAAAAACCAAGATTTACGAGCGAAGCTAGGTATTCTTCTCAGTTTAATACAGTCCTGTAAAGATGTAAGCAAAGATTTTCAACTTATACAATAGCAACTTAAAAATTTAACTTATACAATAGCAAGAAATACACATAACCATGAGCTTAACTCCTATAATCAGGAAATTCAGGAGTAAAATATAAATGATGAAATCCATTGAAAATCTTTGCTGAGAACAGAGTATGCAAATACAGTTATTTTTGCTTTAAAAATGGTATAATATTGTGGTCTGTCATTACTCTAAATCTGAATAAAAATATGTAAACTATTCAATGTTAAACACTTTGAATTAATAATTTTTAATAAATAACAGTAAATAATCTGATTAATAATTGACTTAATTGATGGACTGATTCTTTGCCACGTGTTGTACATTTTCAGCTGTTAGGATATAGGCATTACTAATGCCATACAGATAATTCAGTAAGCGGTAACCATCACTAAAATGGATCAGGGCATGAGGTTTCCACCTGCTCTGACATCAACGTACAACAGGGTACTGGATAGAGTTTCTTCATTATTTTTCTGTTTGTGTTTTCTTTTGCAGCTTCAATTTTACCTCCAGACTTATTTTCCTTCAGTCTGAAAATCTCACTTTAATATTTCCTGAAATACAGGTCCACTTTTGTTAAGTTCTCTCTTCTTCAGTTGTCTGACAACTTTTTTATTTCCCTCTCAATACTTTAAAATGTTTAATGCAATGTTTTTTGGCTCACATGACTTCTGATATGAAATCAGCAGTAGTCTCACCCTCCTTCACACCCTTTAAAAATGTTTGTTTCCATCCCCACCCAGAGCTTCATTCAAGATTTTCTTAGAGTTTCCATCTAGTTTGGAAACATTTCAGCCCAGCCATTAATTCTCAAATTTTCCCCTCTCTTCATGTGGGAAACCACTTAAAGTTAAACCCTTCAATATTGTCCTGCTTATTCCTGAGTAACAACTGAATTTTTTCAAAATTGTTTTCTCTTTGCTTCAGTACAGATAATTTCTGTTGTAACATTTGAACATGTGAATTTGTGATGAACAATTCAAATGGAGAGTTTGAATAGACAGTCAAGAATTTATAACTGAAGTCTAGGCTACAGATAGACATTTTATTGTGATCTGAATTTAGATGGTATTCAAAATCTGGTAGTGGATGATCACCAAGGAAATGAGTATAAAAGAGAAAACAAGATTTGAATACTGAATCCTGGAACACACCAAAAATAAGAGATTGGAAAATCAAGAGGAAGCAGCAATGCAGATAATAAGGATCAACCAGTAAATAGGAGGATTAAGGGTGTCTGGTAACATGAAAACTAATGGTAAGGAAGTGTTTCCAAGGGAAAATAGCAATCATCTGAGTCAACACAAAGTGAATACTCAGGATATACTTTGGACTGACAAACTTAGAAATTTTTAGTTACATAAGAGCAGATATGATGGAGTGTTGGGGATGAAGATTGTAATGGCTATTGTAAAGAATTAAAAAAAAAAGAAATTGGAAATAGGTAATGCACATCTCTACCCAGGCACTTTCACATACGCATACACACATATTTTATTCCATATGAATTTATTTTAAATATTTTGGAAAATATATATACTTTAGACAGAATAACTGCCACCAAAAGATATCCATGTCCTAATCCCCAAAAGATTGTCCATGTCCTCAACTGTGACTATGTTCCTTAATATGGCAAAAGGGACTTTGCAGATATGATTAAGAATCTTCAGATGGGGGAGAGTTTCTTGGATTACCTGGGTTGTCCTTACAAGAGGGAGGTAGAAGGATTAGAGTTGGAGAGTGATTTGAAGATGTTATGCAGCAGTTTTGAAGATGAAGGAAGAGGCCATGGACTAAGGAATGCAGGTCACCTCTTTAAGCTGGAAAAGTCAAGGGAATCTGTCTGAGATTCTCCAGAGGGAATGCAGACCTACTGATTTTAGGTCAGTAAAAACCATTTCAAACTTCTGACCTCTAAAACTATAATAAATTTTTTAAGCCACTAAATATGGAATATTTTAACCACCATGATAGGAAATATACATATGTGTGTGTGTGTGTGTGTATATATGTGTATATATATATATATATATATATATATATATATATATACAGTTGGATATTACTCAGCCTTAAAAAAGAATGAAATATTGCCATTTGTAGCAACATGGATGGACTTGAGCATATTATACTAAGTGAAGTAAGTCAGACAGAAAAATACAAATATATGATATC
>NW_020837973.1:20980194-21013236 GCF_003676395.1 Aethalodelphis obliquidens | reverse complement strand
TTTTTTTTTTTTTTTTTTTTTTTTTTTGCGGTACACAGGTCTGTCATTGTTGTGGCCTCTCCCGTTGTGGAGCAGAGGCTCCGGATGCGCAGGCTCAGTGGCCATGGCTCACGGGGCCAGCCGCTCTGCAGCGTGTGGGATCTTCCCAGACTGGGGCGCAAACCAGTGTCCCCTGCATTGGCAGGCGGACTCTCAACCACTGCGCCACCAGGGAAGCCCCTCAGCCCTATATTTTTCCTCTTCTCCTGCGATTTCCATTATGCATATGTTGGCATGCCTGTTGGTTTCCCAAGTGTCAGTAAGGTTGTGTTCATTTTTCTACATATTTTTTTTTTACTTTATCATCCTCAGAATGTATGAACTCTACTGATGTAACTTCAAGTTCACTGTTTCTCTTTTCTGTCAGCTCAAATCTGCTGTTGTGCCCCACTTAGTGGAAAAACAAATGTATGATTATCCAGCTTTCCCCCACTTAAAAACAAGAGACAACTTACAGGCATACATTTCAACTAATTATAGGATGTCAAAAATTCTTAGGTTCTTAGTATGTGTGTGTGGGCAAGTGTTCTGGCATGACCTAGAGTATTATAGTATCTTTAGCTGCCCCAGTTATTTGAATAATTCACTGTATCCAATTGGCAGAAAAACAGATGCTTCAGTTACATCAACCAGGTGTTAATTTTGTACAACTGAAAGTATTATACTAAAAAATGTCCTAATCAGTAAAATCTCTCTGTATTATGAGTGCTAAGTTTCAAATGCCTTATTTTCAAAAACATATATACTATTTTAAAAATGTCCTTATGTTAGCTTTATAACACCATTTTTTGCTCTTGTCTCCTCCAAAGTACTTATTAGAATAATTGTGGGTATTCCAGCTATGTGATTTTTTTTCTATTACAATACACATGCAGTTGAATCAAATTAAACTGAACAAATCATTCACATTGAATTACAACAACCTATTATAGAATTATATAATTTTAGATTTCTCTTACTTATGGAACTATACAGATATGACAAATCAAATCAGCCTTGATAACCCAGTCACACCTTTTTAAGGAATTTTCATACCCTCAGAAATAATTTCTAAGCACCTTTGGCTAAAGAAAGTGATATAACTTACAGCATCATTATATTTTAAAGAATATACTCTGAGATTGTAGGACAACTTGGAGATGATTCTATCCAATGATTTCAACTTACTAAGAATCTTTACAGTTGAAAAAGTGACATTTATTTGAGGTATACTGTACCAGTTAACAATGAGTTGACTCAGCTCCAAATTTGGTCTTTTATTTGCTGTTTGATATAGCTGGACCCTGTACTATTGCTTTTTTTCTTTTTCTTTTGTATCCAGAAAAATGTTATCCTTGTTGGTAGTGGGTAGTGTAGTGATTTTGCAGCCAGGAGCAAGTGGAAATTCCTCCTAAACAACTTCTGCAAAAACACACACTCCTCTCTCACATAGTTTCTAGTGGTAAGTGGCACCTGTGTAAACATTTTAGAATTGTGAATTCAGTGAAACTCCCAAAGGCAGCCAGTGAGTTTCTATGGGCACTCCAACTCTGTATCCAGATATAACCCAATGATGGTTTTCTGACAAGTCAACACCCCTACCACACCCTTCTTGAGAGTCTTCCTGGCAACTTTTTGGCAAGACAACCATTTTGACTATTGACTTTTTAAGTTAACAGGAATCCTCACAACAAACTTACTGGCCAATTTGCCAGCATCCCAGAAGGCTGTTCTTTGTTTATCACATCACTCTGCTAAACTGTGAATCAACTCTTGCTTAGGAAAACCCTGCTAGTTTCTTTCTTTCTTTTTTTTTTTAAACATGTTTATTGGAGTATAATTGCTTTACAATGGTTAGTTTCTGCTTTATAACAAAGTGAATCAGCTATACATATACATATATCCCCATATCTCCTCCCTCTTGCATCTCCCTCCCATCCTCCCTATCCCAACCCTCTAGGTGGTCACAAAGCACCGAGCTGATCTCCCTGTGTGATGGACCTACAGTCTCTCATATAGAGTGAAGTAAGTCAGAAAGAGAAAAACGAATACTGTATGCTAACACATATATATAGAATCTAAAAAAAAAAAAAAAAAAAAAAAAAAAAAAAAAAATGGTCCTGCTAGTTTCTTAACCATCTAATGGATTTTAACCACATCCTACCCAGTGAAATCTGGATCCCATACCTGTGGAACATTTTTTCTCCCTTCCAAGAGTCTTAATTTCTTGGGTATACTCCTTCAGCCTTAGGGCATTCTTTAGAGTTATATGTTTTTTCTCTTAGACAAGTTATGTTTTTCTCTTACCTGTTATTTTAATCTCTGGCTAATAATTATTTATATTAAAAATTTCCTCATCAAATTATTGTTCTCTTTCTGTTTATGAAATTCTGACTAAAACATAATTGATAACAGAACTGGTTCCTAGAGATTGACCCAAAGGATAAAGTTTTGGGAATGTTTTGGTCATGGCATTTGCCTTGAGTGTAGTGCTGATCTCCTTGCAAATAGGAAATGGAATGCTTGTAATCCATCATATCACAATCAATCAAGTTACCATGTGTAGTTGTTTGTGAATAACTGCCAACTGAAGTACATGCCTTGGAAATCCAAAGGGCTACTGCATTTGACCTTTGTGGAAATAAGACTGTGTTGTAGAATATACTCTTTGTAGAGCACTTGAGTTCTAATAAAGAAAAAAATGCAAGCTGAAGTCCATTAATTTCCAGATCAACTCATGATGCAATAACCAGATATCCTCCATGATAGCCCTAAAATAATCCAGTATTCCTTGCAAACACAAGGCTCATATTTTGAAAACAAAACATAAAGTTTAATTTTGAACATTACAGAATTAAGCTATAGTTAAATTCACAGTCACACCATTTCTCATGTGAAATTTAGCTCACTGCTTGGCAAATAATTGGATCCTGAAAGTTGGAATGGAGACATCTTGTTAGGCTCAGATAAAACTGACACTGTGAACTCCTAAGTCACTCTGAGACTCACTTATCAATGGAAGTAGTTTGCCTTCCAGTGTCTGAGATTAGCTTTCCTCTTCTTAAAGACCCTGTGATAACACCAACTGGGGCAGATGTCTTGAAAGAAGATGACAATTTTCCTTAGGACCCACCAAAAGTATATTCTGTTGCCACAAGAACCACGACTAGGGTAAAATTTACCACGCTCAAGGTGTACAAAATCTGACCCAAGAGAAAATAGCATACATTAAAAAAGGCATTGATAAATGCTGAGGGGAGCATCTGCATTCATGAAAATCTCTGTGGTTTCTCTCTTTTGTATGTAAGGCATAACTGTAAGGGATGCCACCATTGAGTTGGGCTCCCTAATTCCAATGAGATTATAGAATCCTAAAGTAATAGAATGCAAGTGACAACTCTTAACCAACAAAGCAGGTGGGAACTTACATCATAAAGGGGAAGCAGGAGTGAACTGGTAGTCAGCATGCCTTGGCCTGCCAGATATCTTTATTGTTGGCTAATTTATTAAGGCAGGCTATTTATTAATTTATTAAGGTGCTTCTAGGTATAAAAGAGCCACACAGTCTACTAGAGTAACACTTGATATCTATAGCAGAAAAACAAACCAACAAAGTTCTAGTAGCCAATAAATCTGGCTTGAGTCACCACAGTAGAGAGTTGTAGCTTCTTAACCAGCTTCCAGATCTGGGTCAATTCACAGATACAAAGAATCTGCAATGAAGAGGAGATTGAGTCCACTTGAAATAGGATCCTGAAACTTTGCCACAAGTTCACACTATAAATCTTATTTCAAACTTTCCCCAAAGGCAAAAGGAAAGTGACAGTGCATTGGGGAAAGAGGAATAGTCAGAACTAACTGGGATTACTAGACACTGACTTTGAATTAAAACGGACACCTGGGGACAGAAAACGCCACTGTGGTTCAACAGCCAAGATAGGGGCTTATGAAGACTCAGTTATGGTGAAAGTTGTGAGGTTAACTTCCAGAAAAGATAAGATCTGTTTACGGAGACCTTCATATGGTGCTATCTTTCCCACAGACAGAATATATGAGTCTGGAAATCAAGGGAGGAAATGGAAGTGGCTTCTCTTAATATTACATCCAATAACCAATTCGCAGAGTTTTTCTTTATGTTCTAGTGACATTGACTTTTGCTTTGCTGTTTGAATGTCTAAATATCCAAGGTGAGGATCCTTCCATTAGGGGCACAGTAAGAGTCCTCTTGAATTGCAAGATGAGCCCTTTCTGGCTCCTTACACCAGAGAAACCAGCAGATAGAAAAAATGGCTTTCTCTACTGGCTGGAGTGATTGATTCTGATTCCTAAGGGGAAAGTGGAGTAAAGAGCACTACAACTGGAACCCAGGACATTCTCTGGGTGTCTCAACTTTTCCATGTTCAATAATAAAGGTAAATGGAAAATTACAGGAACCTTCCCCCAAAGACAGGATATTTGAGGACTCAGGCCATTTGTTAATTCAGGTTTGGGTTACTCCATTGGGTGAAGAACCTCAACCAGTTGATGTTTTTGAGGAGTGTGGAGGAAATACAGAACGGATGGGGAAGAAGAATCCATAGATATTCATTATTTTCAGTTAATGAAATAAAGATTGTAGTAGTTTTTCATATTGTTTTTCATATGCATGTTTTCACTTATATATGTAAATTAATTTTTTCTACTCTCTCCTCATTAAAAAAAGTATATAAAAGTTGTCACAGGTTAACTGCCAAGTTAGTGTTAGGTAACAATATTCAGTGGGCTGTGAGTGTGACAGAATTTGAGAAGCAATTAATATAGCCACAATAATGGATGCAATGATTATTGGGACTGTGCATCTTTTCATTTTGAGAAAATGGTGAGAACTTCTTTATTTATAAGAAACATAGCTATATCTTCTTAGATGGAAATATAGAGTTGTTTGTTACAGTAGGGAAGTTTAAATATATGTAGAATGATGTATTTGAAAGCTGGATAACTAAATAACCAAAGGCACCACGTTAGCTATTAATTCATTGCCTCTTTGTTCTGTGACAATGGAATTGGGCCTTCTAAATTTTTTTTTCCCAGTCAGTACAATGTTAAGCCCTGTTAGTATGAATTCGAAAAGGATTTTCTCTTCCTGGTTCCTGTAGGTGGGCCATTCCAGTGTGCTCCTAGTGTAGGGTGTTATTTAGCAACATCCTCATAGCCGGCAGTAAGGTACCTCCTCATTTTCTCCCAGCACACCTGAATTGTTCCCAAAGATAAGAGGCACTTTATCATGAAAGAATTTGACAAAAGATTGGTGGCACTCCCAAGGACACACCAACTGGCTTGCCCACATTTCCAAGTGACAGCTTCCAGGGGGCTCAATACCTAATTCCTCTCCAACCCTAAGGATTTCCAGAAGCGTTCTGGTGAGTTTAGCAAGTGCTTTCAGCTGGATTTCTAGCAAATTTAGAACAACTGCACTGGCAACAGTTAGGGAATCGTATCATTATTCCATCAGGTGTTTCTCCACCTGTCAGCTACCAGCTCTGGCCAGAAACAGTGGAAAATGTCTTCACCCTTCTGTGGGCTTCAACCCCCCCGCCCCCACGCAAAAGAGGTCTGATCTAATCCCCGGCCTAGCTGAGAATTTTTCCCTTCAGTGTGTTACTTTCTTGGGTACCCTAACTCAGTCCAAAAGTATTCTTTAGGGTTCTCTTTTTCTTTTCCACTTAAGTAATTCCCTGTCATTCTAATCCACTGTTAATAACTCTTTATATTAAATTCCCTGTGTTCAAATTAAAGGGTGGATTCTCTCACTTTATTGGAGCCTAATTAATACATATATTAAATAAACATTTTGCAGAATTCACTAGTAAAGAACTGATTGTGTAGATAATAGATGACACTACATAAATGGTAGCATGAAACAAAGTAGGTTCACATTAGAGCATGTGACATATTGTAGAGTGTCATATATAGTTCACTCAACCTGTTTCCATTTTAAATGTCCAAGGTAACTTTAACCTATGTTGCTGTAAGTATGGATTTAAGACATAAAAAATTTAGGATTCTATTAAGTACAGTGCTAAATGACTGAAGGTAAACATTAAAGGTAAACATTAAATTGTGCATGCACGACATAAAGTCAGAATATATTTAGAAAGTAAAAGTGTAGCAAATATTTGATATCATTTTAGCTGTTACAAAGCAAAAGGGGAAAACCATAAATACATTTTTTTTTCATAGCATGGAATACCTTACATGTAAAATATTAATACGTTTGTATAAAATGAAATTCTGCTTGGCATCTGATGGGGAATCAGATCTTTAAAAGAAAGCTGTATAAAATGTACCTTTCTAAGTATCTCTTCCCCTTATCTGAATGACTAATTTTGAGGAAGATAAGTTTGATTTTGTAAGTCTTTTGGTCACAAGATAAATTTTTCACACTTGGTATCACTGAAGAGCCTTAGACTCATCATTAAGTCTTGTTTGTCAGAATACCAATAACACTTTTCAGCTCTTTCTGTAATGATTGGTTGAGATGACTATCCACTATCAGAGCATGCTTTGCATTTTATGTAGAGTAAGTACAATGGAAAAAACATGTTAAAAAGTATACAAGTTTGAGCAAAGTAAACATGTTAAAGCATTTAAAATGTTTGTGCATGAGCAACAGGCCTTTATAAGCTTTGTCAATTAAATGTTAGATTTTGGCATAACAGGGAAGGGGACATGACCATGGGCAATGTGTCTCATTGATCAAGGAAGTTCCCAAAAGAGAACATCAGGGTAAGGCTGTCTTAAGGCAACACTCCCAGAAGGTAGAATAGTAAGTTCTTTGTTCCTGGAGGTACGTCTGCGTGATGCATCACAGCATCCTCTCACCATGAGTGAAGGCAGAAACATGCTGCTGGGGTTGAGACTTAGGGTGCTTTTCTTCCCAAGATGGGTAATCTCCCATCCTCATAGATGGTTCTAGCCACACACAGGGAAGCCATGGCTTATACAAATTCTTGAGTTACAACTTCTGACATTAAGTCCATATTTCCATGACTTCTTCCTGGCCCAGTATTTGTGTGAATGTCTGTTTGTGTGTGTCATGTACATGTTTTGGGGGTCTTTTTTGACCTGTGTAGAAGGTCCTGCTGTTATGATCAGTCAGACACTTGTTACTTATGTAGAATATTTCCAGTTGTGGATTAATGCAGCTTTCTGCTTTAATAGGAATATTATTTAAGAATGTTTTAGAATCTGTTTTTAGTCTTCAGTGTATTGTTACCTGCTTTTCACCTTGTAATGAGTCCAATATCTACACTTCCTATTTTTCAGAGCTATTATCTATTTAATTTTTATTCTTACCCTAATTTCATTACTTATATTTTCTGCTACTTTTGGAATTTATAATGAAAGGGAGTGGCTGCAGTATTTGCTCAGTCAATCCTCTTCAATTAGAGGGTGTGGTAGATACTTTCACATGATTGTATACATGCTTCACTGCTGAACTTAAAATATACATATATATCAATATTTTTAAAGCAATTTTAGAAAATTTCAGCCTTCTTTCTCTAAGGCTAATTCATATCCTGTTGTAATTCCTGAGCTTCACAATTCAGTGATTTTAATTCATCGGCATACATTTTTAAAACTCAACAAATCCTTATCATGAAAAATTCTACTTCTCTAAAAAATAAGTAATGACTTTCTATGTGATACCTTTCTCTCTTCATTAACTTTCATAATTTATCTAGTTACTACCCTTTATAAAGAGCATTTAGATTGTTGTTATACTTTGAATGCCAAATACCTACAATTTAGCTTTCTTTATTTTATATAGTATTTTGGTAAATTAATACTATATTTTAAGAGGACATTTGTGTTATCCCTTAAGCAATTTGCCTTTGTGCCTTTTTACCACTTTATGACTGTATTTATCATTTTCATTTTGGGAGCTAAGGATTAGAATTATTCACTTTGAAGTTGCGAGCATTTTCTATAGCACCACCATTTTCAAATAAATTGTTCATAAATGTTATAGCTTGTTATTTTAAATATTTTCTTTCTATTCTGTGAACTTTGAAATAGAAGAAAATATAGCAAATATCTATATAATACTTTAAATTGCAGTATATCTATAAAACTGAAATTTTTAGAGAGTTTTATTTGGCCAATGGTATCCTCATTAAATGTCAGCTGGAATACTGAATATTACACGTGGGAATTAAGGTGGAGACTCAATAGTAAGGAAAGTAAAAAAGAATAAATGCTATTGTTGATTATTTTAAGCAAACATTATCTTGTCAATTTTTCACAATATAACTAGCAATATCATTATTTTGAAAATTATCTTAATGAGCACTTTGCTTTAATTTTTCTCCATTCACATTTCCTTTCAGAATATATATTCATCCATTCCATGAATTAATGTTCGTTGTTCTCCTAGTGTACCCAAGGCATGAGACTAGATGCTGTGGTGTATAAAATTGATGACTTAAGATATAGTTAGTGGCCTTAAGTACAATACACAGGTATAGTGGAAATAGGCAAGAGGTATTAAGAACAAGTTCACAAAATAGTACACAAAGCTAAAAGCCCAAGGATTAATGTTATTTGCAGGTTTAAAAAATATCTTTAAAGGTATTTGGGATTTTAGTTACACAGACAGACAGTGTCAGGGATGGTGGTAATAAAAACAACTTTCCCAATGACATAAGGCAGTGGAATGTGAGAATATGAAGTATGAAGAGGGAACAGTGAGCAGAGTGATGTCTACACTATTCTCTGAGCAGCCAACACCATCTAAAATGTGACTCTGGTCATAACATGCTCATAATTAAAACCACAAAATGGGCTCATGAGAAAACAAGAATTCTCATGAGCAGAAAGCTCGCCTGCTTTCAAACAGTTTAGAGTGAGGAAGATATCCTGGAACAAGATAGAGGTGATAGTTCCACAACAACATAAATGTAATAAATGCAATAACTGAATGGTACACATTAAAATAATTAATGGTTAATTTTATGTTTTATAAATTTTAGCTCATAAAAAATTTAAAGAAGAGTGAAATATAATTATCATGTCCTCTTGCTTTGGTCCAAGATCTCAAATATCTGTAGCTGAAAAGCTCCTCACTTGCCTTATTTTTTTTCCAGGCTCTGCTACTGAAATTTTTCAACAGTAATTCTCCTTCAACAGTGGCCTTAATCATACAATCAGATTCTCAATCATATGCCTTAATCATGCAATCAAATCCCTAGAGGTAACTTTGCAGGTAAATTCCTGGTACCCCATGTGCCCATAAAATTTCTAAACTCATAGCTGAAACCAGAATAATATAAATTAGTTCAATTAATCTATGACAAAGAAGGCAAGAATATATGTATGATAAAAGACAGTCTCTTCAATAAATGTTGGGAAAACTAGACAGCTACATACAAAAAAATGAAACTAGACCACTTTCTTATGCCATATACAAACATAAAATCAAAATGAATTAAAGACTTTAAAAGTAAGACTTGAAACCATAAAACTCCTAGAAGAAAACATTCATTGTTCTTTGATATTCATCTTAGCAATATTTTGCTAAGACAATCATCTTAGCAATGTGTTTTTTTGGATCTGTCTCTTCAGGAAAGGGCAACAAAAGCAAAAAATAAACAAATGGGACCATATCAAAGTAAGAAGCTCTTGCTCATGGGCTTCCCTGGTGGCGCAGTGGTTGAGAATCTGCCTGCTGATGCGGGGGACGCGGGTTCATGCCCTGGTCCGGGAGGATCCCGTGTGCCGCGGAGTGGCTGGGCCCGTGGGCCATGGCCGCTGGGCCTGCGCGTCCGGAGCCTGTGCTCCACGACAGGAGAGACCACAGCAGTGAGAGGTCTGCGTGCTGCCAAAAAAAAAAAAAAGCTCTTGCTCAGGAAAGGAAATCATTAGCAAATGACAAGCCAACCTACTGAAAGAGAGAAAATATTTGCAAATGATATGTCAGATAAGGAGTTAATATCCAAAATATATAAGGAACTCACACAGCTCAATATCAAAAACAAACTATTCAACTAAAGAAATGGGCAGAGGCTCTGAATAGATATTTTTCCAAAGAAGACATACAGATGGCCAACAGGCACATGAAAAGATGTTCAACATCGTCAATTATCTGGGAAATGCAAGTCAAAAACCACAGTGAATTACCACCTCACGCATGACAGAATGGCTATTATTGAAAAGACAAGAAATAACAGGTGTTGGCGAGAACGTGGAGAAAAGGGAACCCTTGTGCACTATTGGTGGGGATGTAAATTGGTGCACCACTATGAAAAACAGTATGGAGGTTCCTCAAAAAATTAAAAATAGAACTGCCATACTATCCAGCAATTCCACTTCTGGATATTTACCTGAAGAAAAATTTTTATAAAATTTCAAAAAGATACATGCACTCAATGTTCATTTATAGCATTATTTACAATAGCCAAGATATGGAAGTCACCTAAGTTTCCATGGATAGATGAGTAGACAAAGAAGCTGTGGTATATAATTACAATTGAATATTACTCATCCATAAAAAAAGAATGAAATCTTGACATTTGCATCAACATGGATGGACCTAGTAGATATTATGCTAAGTGAAATAAGTCAGACAGAGAAAGACAAATACCGTATGATTCCACTTATATGTGGGATTTGAAAAATGAAACAAACAAACAAACAAACAAAATGAAACAGAAACAGACTCATAGATAGAGAAAACAAACTGGTGGTTCCCAGAGGAGAGGGGGTAGGCGAATGGGTATAATAGTTGAAGGGGATTAAATGGTACAAACTTCCAGTATGTAAATAAGTCATGAGGACCTAGTGTACCACATAGGGAATATAGTCAGTAATATTATAACAACCTTATATGGTGACAGATGGTAACTATATTTATAGTGGTGATCATCTTATAATGTATAAAAATAAAGAATCACTAGTTGCACACCTGAAACTAGTGTAATATCGTAAGTCAATTACACTTAAGTTAAAAGTATATATAAATTTAAAAATATATGTGCTAGTGTCTTTTTTTCTTTCTCTTTTGCCCAGGTATTTATTCTGCCACATGAAGCCAAAGGAGAAATTAGGTTTGTTACAGAAGAAATAAAAGAGAAATGAGGAGTTAATGTCCAGATTTGGCACACAGATGGCTCCTTCCGGTTCCTAGAACAGCTCCGTCCAATATAAATATAATGTAAGCCATAGAGATAATTTTAAATTTATGGAAGGCACATTTCTTTAAAAAATTTTTAATTTAATTTAATCAAAAATATATAAGAAATTATTTCAACATGTAATCGATACAAAATATTATTGAAGTATCTTTATATTAGGTTTTTCATTAATCATTCTGCAATATATGTTGTGTATTTTGCACTTACAGCACATCTGAATTTAAACAATTCACATTTCAATTACTCAGTAGTCACTGTGACTAGTGATTGTTTTATTAGACAGCACAGCCCTAGAAAATATGTGAAGTGCTGATGGTCATACATTGTTGAAAAGTTATTTTAAAAAATATTTAAGCTTCCTATCCAAGAACCAGATCTGACTATTTGAATGTTTAGCATTATATACCATCAGTAGAAAGACCTCAATATATAATTGAAAAATTAGCCCTTATTTTCTCAGGAAGTGAGTGGGAGTGTGAGAAATTATGTGAATCATGAGGGAAGCACACAGTCACAGACTGGTTGTGTTTTGGCTACAGAACATGCAAATTTAAATTCTGAAGAGGATGAGTGTTAAGGTAACTGAAACCCTAAAAATATTTGTTAGTGTCAGTCAGGGTGACCTTATGACAAAACCATAGATGCAGCAGAGTAAAAAGAGCTGTACTACATGGGTAGACATAGAAAAAAGAATAAGTCAGTAAACTTAAATCTTAATAATGATTTTCTGGTATTTCTTGGATACAAAATTCCATATTTCTGTGAGTGATGAATAGGGTCACTGAGTTGAAGGCCAATGTCCTAACAAGAGCTTTCTGGAGAGGGGCAATGGAAACAGATATCCAAGGTTAATAAGCCGCCAGTCTTTATCCAAAGACAGGATGAAATGTGCATACTCCAGAGGTCTTCAGGTCATGCATGCCAACAAGGGAGGACCAAAGAACTTTCCTGAATCCAAGGACAACAATAACTTAACTTTTTTTCTCTTTGGAAAGCAAAAATGAAAACACCCTGTGTTTTCACAGGGTGAAAGACCAGAGTTCAAATAACAACCTTCCTCTCCAGTTACAGACAAAATCAGGAAAGCCTCTTACTCTATATACACCTTATCAGAATAAAACAAGCAAAAACAAAATGGAAAGTTCCTCAAGAGATATGCTTATTGGCCAGAAAAAAAAGAGGCTTTTAAAACCAAAAAGACTAGAATAATTAGTAAGTTGAAGTGTTCTCCCACAAACTCTGGTGTCCTGAGGCTCAAGAAGCTTAAGAAAAAAAAAGCTGCAACATTTCTGCAATTTTGTGTGTAAATTTGTCACCATACTATGTATCTATATGCTACTATTTTGCATTATTATTGTATTCTTCCTCTAATAGAAGGATTTTCAGTCTCCTTCAATTCATTCTTTATAAAAAAGTTGAAGAACCAGCAGGAAATCCATTGCTATATGGGATCCAATTCCAAAGCATCATCTTAGTCCCTTCTTTACATATGTCATAAAGATTCACTAGGCACTGACAGTCATCAGTCTTGAAACCCTTCTATTCCTCTATGAATTCACATGCTAGAGGCCCTCAGTCACACATAGGACCTTTACCCTCAATTCATTACTTGCAACAATGATAAAATTCCTTTTGTCTCAAGACCAGTCATTGCCCACAGTCTCTCAAACCTTTGCCTCACTTGTAAGCAATCTACATTCCATAGAAACGAGGCCCAGAGTCCCTTATAGGTTGAGCAATTTTGCATTGCACTTCATTAAGAGATGTTTCTGAATCTGTGCTTAAACCCAGTGTGCACAACTTTACCTTCTGCCTCATCCGGTCCTATCATTCCATTGATGAGCTATCAATAAAGGTATCATTTTAAAATATCTAATATCAAGAATGTATCAAAGCCAAACTTAATCTAAGGAATTTACAGTCATTTACTTTTCTTCAAAACAATTATTTTAGTAATAAAAGTCAACTTTAACATTTTATAAATGAAGAAACTGAATATATGGAAGTTAATCAGGGACCGGCATTGAATTCTAGGCAGATGGACTCCCACAGCATGAATTTTGCTTTCCACAGTGCACTGCAAGTGATGCCCTTTACAAGTGAAGGGATTTCTTCCTTCTCTTCCAGTCTAGATATACTCATTCTCTAAAATTACACTCATCTTCTCTCTTAAAATAGTTATGATTTCTTTGTTGTCTCATATCTGCTGTTTTTTTCTAAGTATAAAATAAAACTATGACTAATCAAGTAAAAGGAGAGATAGCAAAATAAATAATTGTGAGGATAATAAAGAGGATTCAGCAACAGTTACGGTAGAAATTATAAAGCAAAAATTATACAAGGTATAACTTTAACCCAAATTTCCAAAAATAGAAAAGACATTTTATGTAAATTATATTGCCAAGTTTGAGTAAGGTCATACAAGCAAGGATTCACTATCTTCGAAAAATGAGAGTGACTTTTTCTATACCTTGAAAGAATGTGTGTAAGACTAGTGTTATTCCTTCCTTAAATATTTGGAAAAATTCATCAGTGAGGTCATCATATCCCTGGTCTTCCTTTTTTAGAAAGTTTTATAAAAAGCATTCATAATCCTTAAAAATGAAATCAGATTCTTTACAGTTTGTATTTCTTTTCCAGTCATCTTTGGTAATATAATTATTTAGAGGAATATATCTATTTTATCCAAATTGTAAAATGTAATGTTGTTTATAATGTTCACTTGTTACTTTATGGATGTGTATAAGATACAGTGTGATATCCTTCTTTTATTACTAATATTGGTAACTTTTATTTTCTCTATTATTTTTTACCATCTTGCTATAAGTTTATAGATTAAACTTTTTCAATGCACTGCTTTTAGGTTTGTTGATTTGTTATACTTTATGTTTGGTTTCTCATTCATTGATTCCTCCTCCAGATTTGATTATTTATATTCTTTTTTCTTTATGTTTGATTTTCCTGTTATTTTCCTAGCTTTTTGAAATGGAAGATCGTCACTGCTTGTCTTCCTATCATCTTTTCTCGTGCATATATTTAAGGCGACAGATTTCCCTCTAATCAGTGCTATATCTGTATTCTGCCAGAGATAATATGTGATGGCTTATTATTATGTTCAAATATTTAAAAAATTTTGACTTTATCATTTGACTCACTAATTATTTAGTAGTGTACATACCCTTTTTTCCCTTTATCTGTTTGTTGTTAATTTTTAGATTAAATCCTCTAAGGTCAGGAAAAACACAAATTATTTTAATATTTTGAAATTGTTGGTCATTTTGCTTATGGCCCAGCATATGGTCAATTTGTTAAATATTCCATGTACACTTGAAAAGAATGTAGATACTATAGTTTTGTATAAAGTGTTGTATAAATGCCTATTAGGTCAAATTTGTTAAATTTTTTGCTCAGACATTTTATATTTTTTGGCTAATTTTATCAGCTATTGAGGAAAATATGTTAAATTTCCCCACTAGATTTATGAAATGTCTATTTTTTCTTCCTATCCATTTTTTTCCTTCATATATTTTGAAAATTTATTCTTGTGTACATTCAGAATGATTGCACATATGATAATAAAGGTTAAAACAATAAAAATTTGGGGAGCTATAGGAAGACATCTTTATGATACTGAAGTAGATTTTTTTTTCAAACATGTTGCAATAAGCACTGACTGTTACAGGAAAAATAAATGCACTATAATAATATTAAGAATATATATTCCTCAAAAGTCACAATTATGAAAGTATAAAGACCACTCACCAAATTAGGAAAAGATACTCATTGTACTTATATCTTTTTTTTTCAAATGCACAAATGATTAAGAAAATGATAGATGACCCAATAGAAAAAAAAAGGCCCGAATACTTAAAAAAATACTTCATATAAGAGAATATTTAAATGGGCAATGAACATATTTAAAGATGTTCAACTTCATCAGTCATCAAAAAACTGCTATAAATTTACAAATGCAAGAATGGCTAAAATGTAAATAACTGACAATTCCAGGTGTTAGCAGCAATATGAAAATACAATTTATTTTTGATAAAATTTGATATTTTAAATTTGATATTTCCATATTTATCATGCTTTGCTGGTGAGAATGTAAATTTGAAAATGCCTCTGAAAAACTCTTTGAGATTCTCTTCTAAAATTGAACTTATGGCTACCCTATGGCTACATAAGAGCATTCCAAAAGAATATCCATACATTTGTTAATTAAAGCATATGTACTGGAATGTTCATGGCTACGCTATTCAAACTGCCCTTTTCCCCCTCCCCCCTCAAAAAAGAAAACCTACCAAACTGCTTAGCAAAAGCTGAATGTATAAATAGAGTATAATATAGACGAGGGGAGGAGTGACGTTTGTAAACTAGCAGCATAGGAATTTCTAGCGCTTGTCCCCTCAGAAACATCAGTTTGAACAACTGTGCACGAAAATACCTTCACAAGAGCCAAGGATTCCAGGTGAGGGATGACAGCACCTGCGTGAAGAACATAAGAAAAGACTCATTGAAGAGGGCAGGAGGGATAGATTCACATTCTCCCCATCACCCCTCCCCAAACCAGAGGTGGCCAGCCCGTAGAAAGAAAAGTGAGCGCCCACTTCACAGGGGACCCCAGACCAGCCCACCCAGCACCAGGCCGACTCCGCAGCCCTAGATGGCTCCTGAGGGCTCCCACGAGCCAGGACCCTGGCCAACCTGGCCCCGGGCAGCTCGCTTGCCACCAGGCTCCTGGAAGTCGCCCCCAAACCCAGCACCTCCCGTCCCCGCCCCCGCCCCACACCTGCCAGCTCCCGCAGCCCCAGGCGGCCCCTGCGGCCCCAGACAGCCTCTGGAATACCAGACTCCCAGGGTTCCGCGCGCGCGCGCGCGCGCACATGCGCGCACGCTGCCAATCACGGACTTGCTGCAGCGCCTAAACTCTGGCTGCCGCAGACGGCTCGGAGGACGCTCGGCTCGGCGCGCACTGCTGTTATCCTCGGTGGCCGGCAAACCCCGCGTTGCTGTCCCCGTGGCCCCAGCTGCTGTGGCCCTGGGGTCGCGCGAACCCAGGCTCTGGACCTCAGTAGCCACCTGCTGCCAAGGACATAGGACACCGGGCCCCCGGCCTTACCAGTTCTGGACCTGCACGTCTCCCTCAGCCCTGAGAGGCTCCTATGGCCTCAGCTTTAGCCCCCGCAAACCCAGGTTGCCGACCAGGCCCCACGCGTCAGGCCGACTACTGCAGACCCAGGCTTCAATCCACCTCGGCACCAGGCCGCTCGAAGGCCCCAGGGCCCAGCTGGCCCCCACGGACGTAAACCGTGGACGGTTCCCGCCAACTGGATTCCAGGCGCCTCAGCGCCAGGCCCGCCCTCGCGGACCCGGTTCGCGCTGGCCCCACAGACCTGGGCTCCCAGCCCGCTCTGACAGCAGGGCTCCACGATACAGGCCAACTCTCAAGGCCCCAGGTTCCAGACTTAACAAGCGCCAGGCCAGCCCTGGTGGGCCCAGTGGCCCTAGCCACTTTGCAGGAGCCTCAAAACAAGGTTCCCGGCCTGGCATCGTCTTAAAGGGCCTTGGAAGATCCAGGTACCACCCCACAGGCCCCGGTACCTGGTTGGTTCCCGTGGACCCAGGATGCAGGACCGCCCACGGCATACTGCTCAAGGTAAGTCAAATTCAGACTACACTAATATTGTAATACGGTGCTGGGTTAGTCACTTAATGGTAGTTTAAAAGTTTTGAGGACAAAAGTACTAAAAATAATTAGAGCCACAATAATTTGTTAATAGATACACAATATAAAATGATACACGTATATAAGAGTAGATGTATAACAGAAATTATGACATCCAAAAGATAAAATTTGGGGAAGGGGAATAAAAGCATAGAGTTTTTGTATGTGATGAAAGTTAAATTGTTATCAGGTTGAAATAGACTGTTATATCTGTAAGATGATGAATACAAACCTCATGATAACTGCAAAAAAACAAAAACAAAACCCTACAGTAGGTACACAAATGGATAAAGAGAAAAGAATCAAAGCATACCACTACAGACATTTTGTAGCACTTTGCAAAATTAAAAAGGCACATGAATGTTTATAGCATCATTGTTTATAACAATGAATCACTGAAAATAGGAAAACAAATTGTATCTGTAATACAGTGTCACAATAAGGATTAATAATCTTGATATAAATCTGTATTGGTATATGAAAAACATAATTTTGAGTGGTAAAAGCACACTGCATACTTATATGTTTGTATTTCACATATGGAAATATAAAAATCACATAAAAATTATTTTAGAATTGTATATATGTACATTATATGCAAAAGTAAGACATTCATTTGAAGTAGTAAAACTACATTTATCGTAATGCACTACTTTAATAAAAGAAGGAAAGGAAAAGGAAAGGGACAGGGTTAAACTGAACTTAATTTCTTTTGTAAAGTTTCATTTTCTATACAGAAAACATAACTCAAATAAGGAAAACCTGCAAAGATTATGACTCTCATTTGTGGGTATCTAGGTGATTGTCATTTATATCTGCAGCCCTGAGGTTACTCTGAGGAGATTTACATACTACTTCTTGTTCTGTCAATGAAAAGTTTATGGAGAGGGAAAGTACTTACAGTCTGTGGTAAATTTCCTCTTGTGTAAAACGGAGGACTTGACTTATACAATAAATAATACCCTTTTCTGTTATACCTATACCTTTTTACTATTCTACTGCAAACATAAGTCCAAAATAGGTTATGAAACCACCAACTGAATGTATATAATACATTCACTAAATCTCATGTTTATTACATAGCTCTATTTTTTTTGTTATTCACAATAGCCACAACTATACATTTAAAACTGTATTTTAAGTTAGGTTGTAGCACCTAGTGAAGAAAATCAGTGAATATTGTTTTAGTGCAAAAACACATCCATATTTGAATATGCAACAAATAATCATATGATTCTCTTACATCTGCAAAATTTTTCTCTCATAGTGCCTCCTAGTCAAGACTTTATTTATGTCATTCTAGAGCAAACAAAATATAAAATGAGATTTTAAATTTATATGCTACATAAATGCATTATAGTCTCAGCTTTATATTTTGCTATGCGTGGAGTCTCTACTGAGTTTGAGAAAGTAAAAAGAACAGTGTATATTCTCTTTCTCTGGGGAAAAATTTATATAACCTGTTGTAAACTCAAGCTGATTTAACATATTATATGATAATACACAGAGAAAAAATCTTTAGTTTCCACAAGTATTCAACTTATTTTTTCTTGAAATATCTGAGACATTCATTAAAACTAAGATTGTAAATTAATTTTATTATCTTGTGTGATGTTTAAATTTATGTGTCAATTTGGCTGGGCCACGGTGCCCAGATGTTAATCAAACATTTATCTAGATGTTTCTGTGAGAGTGTTTTTGGATGAGATTAACATGTGAGTTGGTGGACTGTGAGTAAAGTGGATCTGTTACCATAATGTGGGTGGGCCTCACTCATTCATTTGAAGGCTTTAAGTGAACAAAAGACTAACCTCCCCGCTAGCAAGAAGGAATTCTGCAGTAGACAGTCTTCAGACTTGAACTACGGCATTTTATAAGTCTCCAGCCTGCCTGCACCCCCTGTGGATTTTGGATGTACCAATATCCATAACCACACAAGCCAATTCCTTAAAATACATTTCTTTCTATATACACAAATCCTTTTGGTTCTGTTTCTCTTGAAGAAGCTTGACTTATGCATCTTAAGACCTACATCTAGAGTTGTTTTTTAAAGCATTGCTACATAATGATGCATATTGCGACCCATTGATTTATAAAGAAATTTCTTCAAAAGCATTGATTTTTATAGCATTGCAAATAAAATTTGATTACTTTGATGTTCTCCATCAGTCATGCTCAGTAGTCTCTTCTCCTGAGTTCCTGTGGTGGATTCCAGAATATGAGCAGGGAAACAACCTTTACAACATCAGATTGCATAGCATAACTGGAGAGTCCATAGCATGAGCATGGCAGCCCCTTGCACAGACTGGTGTCAGAAGTTAACAGGATAATCTGATCCTCATCTTGGAACCCTTGCTCTGGCCAGAAAAGGGCAGATAGCATAGTAAGAGTCTAATATATAACCAAAGTGCTTCCACACTCAGAGTTTTCTAATACTTGCCAAAACTTGAAGCACAGCTTAGCTTTTGCACAACTAACTGTCATCATGAATGTAGTATATGAAGAAATGGCCATTTTTATAGAGACAAAGCTACTCAAGAGTAACTATGCTACCCTGACATTTTATTTTATTTTTATTTATTTATTTTTTATTTTTTAATTTTTTTTGCGGTACACGGGCCTCTCCCGTCGCGGAGCACAGGCTCCGGACGCGCAGGCTCAGCGGCCATGGCCCACGGGCCCAGCTGCTCCGCGGCATGTGGGATCCTCCCGGACCAGGGCACAAGCATGCCATCCCCGCATCGGCAGGCGGACCCTCAACCACTGCGCCACCAGGGAAGCCCCTACCCTGACATTTTAAGGCTTGTCTCTAAAGATGTAATATGTCACAGCTAGAATATAATCATTCCCCTTCTTTTTTTCCTTTCTTCCTTCCTTCCTTTGAATAAATTCATTTTTTATTTATTTCTAACTATATAATTCATACATGTATGCATGAATTCATACATGTATCCATTTAAAATATTTTTAAATATTTACATATATCTACAGATATACGTGTGCTTATTTCTCTAGAGCAGTGCCACAAAAGTGGAATATGTTGGTTGAAAGAAATATAATAATAAACACTACCTATTGCTTTCCAAAGAATCTTTACCTGTTTACATTCACATCAACAATGTATGGTATTCCTATTTTCCTCATACTGTAATGGGCATTGGATCTTAACAGCTACTTACATTTGTGTTCAACTGATGAGTAAACAATGTTGCCGCATACCTTGTGGTTTTAAATTCCATTTCCCCAGATAATTCACCGTTTCCCACTGATCTGGAAAGCCAACTAAATCAAACTGGAAAAGCCACTAGTTTTACCACTGTGCTAGTTGTTATTCTTTTGACAAATAACATATTTTCTTTTCAATTGTCATTTTCTATGTCTATATCTATGATTTTATATTTCATTGGCTAGAATCTATCATTAAAATTTTAAATATCTCCTATTCTCATGGAGCTCTCATTGTAATAAAGGAGCCAGACAGTGAATATGCAGTATGTCAAAGAGGGACAAGAATTAGGAGGAAAGATATAGCAGAAACAGTAAGTTTTGATAGGAAGTGTGGGGTGCTAGGGGTGTAGTGCTCTATTGTAAAGAGTCCTCATTCAGGGCCTCCGTAATAAGATTAAATTTCAGGAAAGACCTGAAGGAAGTGAAAGTGATCCAGATGCAAAATCATATAGCCATCATGTAGAAGGGGTTCCAGTTTGAATTTAGAGCATGTGCAGAGGTTCTGGGATAAGAAATCACTTGATGCATTTGAGCAACAGAAAAATAAAGAAGGATAAAGGAAGTCAGAGTAACTATGCAGAAGATAAAGTGGGATATGATGAAAAAGACGTTTTTGTTTTTTCTGTTTTTAAAATAAACAAGAGTACATCCTGTTTGCTAATGGAATTATCTAATAGAGTCAGTGTAGAGAGAGAATTTATGGCAGAGAGGGCCATATTCTGGGGCACTTCTTGAATAGGTGAAAAGGATGGGACTGAATGCAAAAATGGACAAGTTTGCCTTAGCATAGAGCACTGATAGTTCCTCTGTGTTAGCAGGAAGGAATGTTGAATCTGACCGCAGTGTATGAATACATACAGTAGTGCAGATAGCCATTCTCTTTTAATTGATTCTATGGTCTCAGTAAAAAGAGAAGAAAAGGTACTAGCTAATAGTAAGGAGGGGAGAGCATTGGAGATTTAAAGTGAGATGTAGGGTATGAAAGAATTATTTAGGGCAGTGAGTAAATTGGTAGACAAAGAGAATGTAGCAAATTAGCACTGAGGGCCAACGGATTAGTGGTCAGTAATTTAAAATATGAATTTATTATGTATGACTGTATGTTTTTCTTCAGTCAGGGTCTAAGATCTAGGGAAGGAGAGAGTTAGATTAATGAAAGCCTTTTGCTTAATTGTTCCAAGCCTAACCCCTTTTTACATAAAATGTGAGCATTTGAGGCAGACGCTTTAAACATTATCTTTCTCTGTTCTTTCTACATCCTCCCCCCAATCACACTGTGTTTTCTATGAATTTTTTTAAGCATACCCTTCCAAATGCAGTCTCTTCCCAATTCCCTGTAATTTGCCAAATCTGTGGTTTCTCTGAGATTTTTTTTACCTCTACATGGCAATTCATCAAAGGAGCCTTTGTTATTATCTCAAAATCAATTGGCTTTAAAACTAGAGATTGTGAAAATCTTATGACACATATACATAAGAACCAGAAATAGTTCACCATCTTGGACACATTCCTACATGTAATGAGTCTAAATTTTGTGCTCAAGGGTGAGCAATATCACATTACTTCAAAATTTTTAATCAGATGAAACTGTTCTGCACTCCCACCCTCTTGAATGACTGGAAAATACAGTTGTATATTGACAAGCTTACCCATATGCTGTCTCAAAACTGCTGGAGGTTGGTGTCAAGGAAAATGGTGGAGATTACTCTTCCTTGTGATTCACTGTGATGCAGATCCTTTGCCCTCTTTCTGATGAGGACACCAATGTCAAGCAATGATTGTCCAGCGTTATTCTGGGCAGACTCAGAGATGACTTTCACACTGAGCTGTTCAACTCCATGTAGACTTCTTCAGTGATACCTCTGCTGCTACCAACCTGTTCCCATCCCTCGGAAACCTCACCTGCACTTCACAAATTGAGATTTAAGCACAGATAGGATGTAGGCTTTGTGTTTCTTGAAGTTTATTCACTTGCAGGAGTCCTCCAAAATAAATATGAAAGTAAATCTGATATTATACATTCTTAAAAACTGCTAAATACAGTTATGAATTAAGAATACTAGCCTAATATTTGTATTAGTTAACTACCGAACATTATTATTCTGAAATAATGCTTGTCAACATACTTTTTGATAGCCTCTTCATACACAAAATTTTATTCTATTTTCTATAGGGAGAATAGAATGTTACTTGAGATGTGCTACTTACTAGAAGGATTGATTATTGTTTTCATTATTGCTCGTTAACGAAACTTTTTTTCCAGCTTTTTGTTTCATTATTGGTGATATGTTAAGATGGTATTCTATAGCTTGGAATATACAGCACATGCTACTTCACAAACATAGCTACTAACATTTTTTGGTAATGATACAGTTTTGTGCCCTGCCAACACAGGAATTACTCTTTATATATATATATATATATATATATATATATATATATATAATTGTATATCTTGAACCATCAAGTATATTCTTGTTGACAGAAATATTCTATTTTGACTAGGCAAAAAATGAAAATCAAATATTCCTTTAAATTTTGCACATCTAATACATTTTCCACAGACTAAATTCAATTTTGAACACTTAATATCTTGGTTTTTCTTTTACTACCCACGTATGTTCAAGACTTATTGCCATAGAATACATATAGTGACATGATCTTGAGTGCGGTTGTGTCCTTTCATGACCTTAGGTGAATTTTGACAATGGTTGTTAGAATTCCACCAGACTATTACAGACAGATAGGAAAAGCATAACTATTGATGGAGATGATTCTGATCCATGTAAATATATTCCACTAAACCTATAATAAATGCTTCTCCAACTTAACCTTCACTTTGTCAGTTACCAGGAATGTGGGTGCCATGTTCTGCTACCAGACACAATAGGAAGTATGGTGGAGGGGAGTCATAGATGAAAGACGTAAAGGTTTTAACAAATACAGTTAAAATACCTTTGTTTTGTAAAAAAAAAAAAAAAATAGCAATAAAAATTAAAAAAAAAGAAATACTAGTATTCTGGATTCTCCAGGATCAAATTAAAATCTTGCTAAGCTTTTTGTCTACACAAAATTTGTTCTAACAGAATTGATCTAATTTCATCTTTTTAAAATTCCATTCCTTTCTGTTATCTCCCTGTCGTATAATTTCATCACCTATACCTATCCAAATAATTTTCATTTTACCAAAATATAGTTTTTGAAGCCAAATAGAACCACAATGTAAAGTATTTTTCTCTTTTAAATGTCATTTTCTATCATTCATTATTGAGTAATTACTTTTTTAATCTTCTATTTCCCATAAGTCCATGTTTTAATGCTGTCTCTTTTATAAACATTGGCAGGTGCCACCTTTTTTAGCACTATCTCACTCCTAAAAGTACAAAATCCTTATTATTAATCCAAGTCCTTAATAAAAGCTATTTTATAGTTGACGGTTAACCAGATCATTTTATGTTTCCATCTTTTCACATATTTATTGGTTTTAATTAAAACATATATTTATATTCTTGTTTTTATTCTGAAACAATCAAGGTGACAAATATAATGTGATAAATGCATAAGAAGAAAGAGAAAATGGACATTGAAAAAAAAACTTGAAATGCAGAATGGTATAGATAAAAGAAAAAACTGGTGTTTTTATTTGTCTGTTTGTATTTTTGTTGTCAACAATACTAGGTTTAATTTTACCACCATCACTTTACTAGCAGTATTACATGCAGTATGTAAATTAACTTGATTGTGAGCAGGTAGTTAAAATCTCTAAGGCTTTATTTTTAACATGTAAATAGAAGTAAGAATATGTATTTCATAAGATTGTTTTGAGAATAGAAAGGAAGCTCACTTTCCATGTTCCAACACAACTTCTCAATAAATGTTATTTCCCACTTTTCTTCAACCCTTTTGTGAAAATCAAATGCCATTGTCTTTTATACAAGATGATCAGAGATCAGATAATATCTCCTTTGGAGACATAAAAGGGAAGCAGAAATTTTCATACTAGGGTTGCTGAAAGTTGTTAAAACACATACACATAAGATCCACATGCAGTTCATGAATTCTCTATATCCCATTAGTGGATGGTAAAAAATATCTACTGTGGAAGATGTTAATAAAGCAGTTTATGAATCAATAAGGTCTTATGAGAATGATTGGCCAAATAGTCATTTCTCAGAATAATGAATCAGTCTTGTTCTTTGGGATTTTGGGCATTAAAAAAAAATCACAAATAAGCCTAATTAATAAACTAACTAACTAAATAGATATGGAGAGAGAGAGAGAGAAAGAGGGAGAGAGAGACATGCCCCCTCCTCATTCCAGGATAAGTGAGAAAAATGAAAACTCCATATCTAATGTAGATGGTTTGAAAAGGTATAATTCTGGAAATAAAACTTGAGACCTAATGCAGGCATACCTCGGCTATTGTGGGTTTGGTTCCAGATCCCTACAGTAAAGTGAATATCACAATAAAAAGAGACAAAAAAGTTTTTTTAGTTTCCCAGTGCATAGAAGAGTTATGTTTATATTATACTGTAGTCTTTGAAGTATGCAATAGCATTATGTCTAAAAAATATGTACATACCTTAATTAAAAATCAGTTTATTGCTAAAAAATGCTAACCATCATCTGCACTTTCCATGAGTTGTAATCTTTTTGCTGGTGGAGGGTCATGCCTCAGTGTTTGTGGCTGCTGACTCAAGAGTGTGGCGGTTGCTGAAGGTTGGGATGGCTGTGGAAATTTCTTAATATAAGACAGCAATGAAGTTTGCCACATTGACTCTTCCTTTCACAAATGATTTCTCTGTAGCATGCAATGCTGTTTGATAGCATTCTACTCACAGTAGAACTTCTTTCAAAATTGGAATCAGTCCCGTGAAACCCTGCTGTTGCTTTATCAACTAAGTTTATGTAATATTCTAAATTCTTTTTGTCATTTCAATAATCTTCACAGCATCTTTACCAGGAATAGATTCTGTCTCGAGAAATCAGTTTGTTTGCTCATCCATAGGAAGCAACTCCTTATCCATAAAGTTGTACCATGAGATTGCAGCAATTCAGTGTCATCTTTAGGCTCCACATCTACCTCTAGTTCTCTTGCTGTTTCCACCACATCTGCAGTTATTTCCTCCACGGAAGTCTTGAACCCCTCAAAGTCATCCATGAGGGTTGGAATAAACTTCCAAACTCCTGCTAATATTGACAGTTTGATCTCTTCCCATGAATCACAGATGTTCTTAATGACATCTAGAATGCTGAATTCTTTCCAGAAGCTTTTCAATCTACTTTGTCTGGATCCCTCAGAGGAATCACTGTCTATGGCATCTATGGCCTTAAGAAATGTATTTCTTAAATAATAAGACTTGAAAGTCAAAATTACTCCTTGATCCATGGGCTACAGTATGGATGTTGTGTTATGTGTTAGCAGGCATGAAAGCAACCTGAATCTAATTGTGTGTCTCCATCAGAGCTCTTGGGTGACCAGGTGCACTGTCAATGAGCAGTAATATTTTGAAATAATTTTTTTTTTTCTGAGCAGTAGTTCTCAACAGTGGGCTTAAAATATTCAGTAAACCATGTTGTAAACAGATGCACTACCATCCAGGTTTTTTTGTTGCATTTATAGAACACAATCAGGGTAGACTTAGTATAATTCTTAACAGTTCTAAGATTTTCAGAATGGTAAATGAGCACTGACTTCAACTTAACCAGCTGCATTAGGCCCTAACAAGAGTCAGCCTGTCCATTGGAGCTTTGAAGCCAGGAATTGGCTCCTCCTCTCTAGCTATCAAGTCCTAGATGGCATCTTCTTCCAATCTAAAGCTGTTTCATCTATATTGAAAATCTGCTGTTTAGTGTAGGGACCTTCTTTAATTATTTTAGCTAGTACTTCTGGATAACTTGCCTTAGCTTTTACATTAGCACTTTCTCCTTCACCTTGCACTTTTATGTCATAGAGAGGCTTCTTTCTTTAAGCCTCATGAATCCACCTCTGCTAACTTCAAACTTTTTTTCTGCAGATCCATCACCTCTCTCAGCCTTTATACAATTGAAGAGAATTATGGCCTTAGCTCTAGATTAGATTTTGGCTGAATGGAATATTGTGGCTTGTTTGATCTTCTGTCCAGACCACTAAAACGTTCTGTATATCAGTAGTAGACTATTTCACTTTCTTATCATTAATGTGTTCATTGGATTAGCACTTCTAATTTCCTTAAAGAACTTTTCCTTTGCATTCACAACTAGGCTAAGTATTTGTCACAAGAGGTATAGCTTTCAGCCTATCTTGGATTTCGGCACACCTTCCTCACTGAACTTAATCATTTCTAGCTTTTGACTTAAAATGAGAGATGTGGGACTCTTCCATTCACTTGAACACTTAGAGTCCATTGTAGAGGTTTTTTTTCAAATTAATTAATTAATTTATTTATTTTTGGGTCTTCATTGCTGAGCGTGAGCTTTCTCTAGTTGCAGCAAGCGGGGGGCTGCTCTTCGTTACGGTGCACAGGCTTCTCACCACGGTGGCTTCTCTTGTGGAGCATGGGCTCTAGGCGCACAGGTTTCAGTAGTTGTGGCATGCAGCCTCAGTAGTTGTGGCTCGCGGGCGCAGGCTCAGTAGTTGTGGCACATGGGCTTAGTTGCTCCATAGCATGTGGGATCTTCCTGGACCAGGGATCTGACCCGTGTCCCCTGCATTTGCAGGCAGATTCTTAACCACTGTGCCAGAGAAGTCCCCACTGTAAAGTTATTAATTGACCTAATTTCAATGTCATTGTGTCTCAGAGAATAGGGAGGCATGAGAAGAGAGAGAGATGGGGAAACAACCAGTCAGTGGAGCAGTCAGAACACACACATGTATCGATTAAGTACACCATCTTATAGAGGTGTGGTTTATGGCACTCGAAAACAATTACTAGAGTACTCTCAAAGATCACTGATCACAGGTCATCATAACAAATATGATAATAATGAAAAAAACTTCAGTATTACAACAATTACCAAAATGTGAGAGACACGAAGGGAGCAAATGTTGTTGCAAAAATGGCACTGGAAACTTGCTTGATGTAATTCAACTACTATGTTTTTCATGATAGGCACTCTGACCATGCCAGCTTGCAGAGCTCTCATTTGCCTCTGAAATTCTTTTACATATTATGTTTTCATTATTATCCAAGCTATTGATGCTTACTTAAATGTAATCATTTTCATCTTCATGGTAGTTATTTCCTATAAGTTTTTGTTTTCCAACAAAATTGAGAATTTTTTTGAAATGTGTCTTATTCCTGTTGAATATTTTGAACCTTCTCCAGAATTCAGGAAAATACTATGTGCATCTAAACTCTTTATAATTGTTGTTCAGTGGGTTATCCAAGTGGTGTGTGAGGGCATCACTAAAATAATAGGACCTTGGTGATGGCAATATAGTTATTTAGCTGTCTTAATAGAAAATCAACCTATACTTTGCTGAATCTGACAAATTTTGTTACAATGGGTAACTCTCAATACAGATTGGGATTAGGGATTTAGAAAAGATCGATATTATTCATCCCTACAATTTGGGGGTGGTTAAGTTCTCTTTTGCTTCCATCTTCTATCATTTTCAGCTATACCTGATTTATTACTATATATCAGTTAACAATTTTTATGTCCTCAGTATCTGTGTTTCTTCAAAATTTCAATAAAACTAGAGTATATATTCTCATCAACATATCAAACATGTTTTTTCCCTCGTCTTGGGATGAATACATTTTATTATTGATGATATCATATTCAGTTCACAGTTACATTTATCTTTATTTTTTCTTTTTATACAAAGAACAGATTGCAAAAGAATTTATGATTTCATCGTTCATGCTCAAGGCTTTTCTTCACAATTGATGGCTCCCACACATCAAGGAATATTGAAATTCATTTTCATGATGACCCTCGTCTTTTGCAATAAGCCATATCACCTTTAGCTTACATTGCAAAGATAAAAGTGATTGGCAGAAAAGACAACCATTTACCATTTATGTGAAGGACAAAGTCATATTTTCAAAAATGTGAGCTACCACTAGAGAATAGTATATGCTTATAGAAGTAAAGCATTGAAAAATTGAAGGGTAATATAGTTCAACTCACTACTTTCATAGACAGGCCTCAAAACCAGAAATAAAGAAAATATTTTTGTAGAAGAAATTTGCATATTCCATATAAAATATGCCCATTGTTTGTAAAAAGACAGACTGAGTGGATTAAATCTGTACTGCTTGTTGAACTCAAAATATTGAGTAGAGTCAGAAACACCTGTCTTCATATTTTATTATTAGTTGTTGGATCTTGACAGTTCCTTGTACATTTTATCAATGTCCCCATCTATAAAATAAGGGTGATAATAGTAACAATTTTATAAAGGTGATGTATATGTTCAGTTAGTTTATTCCTGAAGATTATTTTCACATTGATTAGCACATATATACTCAATAAATGTCAACCTTAATAATAATAAATTGTACTTTCTTAGAAGAAAAAAAGGCTTACATGTCTATCCTACATTGTTACTGAAAAGGCACGCTAATGAACTTCTAAAACCCTAATTATGATCACAGACATTTAAAATCATCCAACTAAGCCATTCAACTTTGATGCTCTATTAACCTCTCCCAGGAATATTGTATTCTTAAAATTCTTATTTAAAGGTGAAACATCATGGACATTCCTACTCAGTCAGAAACTAAGCTTGATGTAATAGTAAAAAAAAAGACATTCAATGTAAAGAAAGAAAGAAAAATACAAGCAAAGACTAATTGTCTAAACCCTAGTTCTATGCCTTGCTCAGTTAAAACTGGAAACACCACTAAAGTCATCCTCAAATAAGTAGCCTTGATATTTTGCCTCATTTATTGAAGACTCATCATAACTTTAGACTGCAGAAAAATACAATAATTTTTAAAACAGTCACATGCTGTAAGATGTGAACTTGTAATCTTACCAATGTAAGATAAAGTGGTATTTTCTTTGCCTAAAATGTACTCCTGCCAATTGAAGCTTAAAGAAAAATAGTGGTCTTAATTCTGATTATATAAACTCAAAGGGATTTATTATTTTAATAAGATATCAAAAATGAATATAATTATGTGGTTCAGAATTTGCATTGCTTCAATTTACTGCTGTAGAAAAAGCTTGCATTTAAGCATAGTAATAAATTCATTAATTTCAAATATCATTTTTTTTCCTTTAGAGCACAAGTACACCAATATACCCTCAAAAGAGAAATAATATGTGATGTCACCTATTCCAAAGAAGTATTTTTAAATTCAACAAATATTAATAATCTTATGTTGTATGAAGTGATAAACCTTTGCCAGTATTTATCGTTTAAGATGGCCACTAAGTAATCCTTTGTTTCTCACAAAATTGTCAAATTTATTTAATCACAGGCCCTCTGCTTATCCTCTGCCTCTATCTACTCTCCCATTTTTCTTATATAGCATTGCTTGGAACACATTCTGAAGATAGTAATATTGATTATTAATCTAATTATGACAGAGGTTATAGCTATGTTCTTATTGAATTTCAGATAGTTTCTCCGTGTTTGTAACAGAGAAAAATTAAATCAGTGCCATGTATTTCATATCCATAAATGGCAGATATTTACTTTTTTGAAATCATATAGAAAAAAGTAAACTTTCATATTAATTGCAGGAGTTTTTTTTTTAATAGTCTGGCATAAGGTAAATCATAATTCACATGACTTCATTTTATAAAACGATTAAACTGTCAATAAATTTCAAAATATGTTAATTAAACTGTATAAAATCTGCTCCTGTATGACTGTATTTTCTGAATGGTCCTTTATTTAACATGTGAAAATCATGTGATGGCTTATTAAAAATATCCTTTCCTTATACCCCCACATTAAATCTGCTAACTCAAAATAACCAAGGGTTGGAGCTTAGAAATTTGTAATTTAAACTATCTTCCCAGGCAATTCTTATGCACATAATAGATTGAGCAAGATTAAGCATTAGTGCTCCTATAAAGATAAAATAACATGATAATTTAGTTAAAAACATATGTAATTAAATTTATATTTGTATATGTGTAATCTCTAATACTCTGAAATACTATAATTTATACTAGTTGGCGATATTTTGAGATGCAGTACTATATCTTTGCGTTCAAATAATTTTCACATCAATATTAATGAAATAATAAAAATATTTTAAATGTCTAGGATATTTTTAATAATTGATTGAATTTACTTGACTAAATATCCCAAACCCACTGTCACAGGAGAGAAAGCATTTTCAAATATTTGAAACTCATATCTTTTTTTTTTTTTTTTTTTTTTTTTTGCGGTACGCGGGCCTCTCACTGTTGTGGCCTCTCCCGTTGCGGAGCACAGGCTCCGGACGCGCAGGCCCAGTGGCCATGGCTCACGGGCCCAGCCACAACGTGGCATGTGGGATCTTCCCGGACCGGGGCATGAACCCGTGTCCCCTGCATCGGCAGGCGGACTCTCAATCACTGCACCACCAGGGAAGCCCGAAACTCATATCTTGAATTTGCGTTTCTTCTGTTTTTTGCATGTTTGTTTTGTGGGGGGATGGTCTATTTAGAATTTAGTGAGCTGAAAACAGTCTTTCAGTTTCATTCTAACAGCCAGGAGTAAAAGATAAGTAAACAAAAACAAAATATACAATATTATTCTAGACTTTCAGTTTGGTATGGTAGTGCAAGAAACAAGATATAATTGATGTAATGGGATCAATTCATCTATTTAAATCTAAAATGGCATAATAATTTAAGTTCATTTTTACCATATGAATATATGTTTTAAAATTTAACCTCAAACATTTTAGGAAATTAATGGACATATAAATACAATTGTAGATATAGTTAATGTATGAGAAAAATGATAATGTATGACAGTTAGTAGGGAATGATAGTTTGGTGATGTCTAGGTAGAGAGTATGAATCTTATTAGAAATGGAAAAGTGAACATTTAACAAGAGTCAAAAGCCACCTTTAGTTAATCGACAGCCTGTCAGGCATATAAAATTAGATGCTAGAGCTTAATTGGCAAAGGAAAACTGCAGTGCAGTGACTTCAGAAGAAATCTACTTTTCAGAACTGTAGTGAGGCACAAGAGAAAAATAATATGGGGAATCACCTGTGTGAATACATAAATTGGAAACTCAATTAGTTTCTTTATTTGAAATGGCAAAATATCCTGAAGAAAATCTCCCTAAGGGCAAAATCTAAGTATTAATATATATGTAGTAATATATGTTCTCAGATAACATATAAATGAATTTTCGTGAGTAAATGTAAGTACAGCATAAAAGAACATAAAACAGTTGTTTAAGATTAAGAGTTATTGATATTATTTGTTTGTTTTTGTTTTATTATTTTGCAAAAGACCATCCAAAGTATCTGTGTAATCACTGTTTTACTTACCTAAAATTTAACTTTGCAGAATGAAACCACATATCATTAGTTACTATGGTAGGCTGAATAATGACCCTTCCTGATGTTCATGTTCTAATCTTCAGAACCCATGAATGGTACCTTGGCAAAAGGTATTTTGCAGATATGACTAAGTTAAGGATCTTGGGATGGGAAGATATTACTCTGATTTTTTTTGGTTGATCTGATGTAATCCCAGGGTCCCCATAAGAAGGAGGCAGGAGATAGGAGAGAAGGCAAAATGATGATGGAAGCACAAAATGGAATGATATACTTTGAAGTTAGAGGAAAGGACAGGTATCCATTAATAGCTGAAACAGGCAAGGAAAAGGATTCTTCCCTTGGAGTCTCTAGAAGAAACAGCACTGCTAACATCTTGAAACTGTTTTTTTTTTTTTTTTTTTAAGTTCAAAGGTTACAGTTTATTGCACTATAAGACATTAACCAGTTTTGCTTCCAACCCAGAAGTCTAACATTTAATTATTTACATAATTATATGAATTTTATAATTTATATTAGAAAGCACACATAATTAAATCACACACACAATTTTCAAATGTCCTTTGGCTCTTTGAATTGATTGTATTATTTTATTAGTTCACTCTTGTAGTGAGTTGAATAAAATCTTTAACATGTTCATTTTACATTTGCATTATATCACCATTTTACTTCTTAAAATTTACTTTAATGACAATGATACTCCCTTCTTGTTTTTTTTTAACATTTTTATTGTAGTATAATTGCTTTACAATGGTGTGTTAGTTTCTGCTTTATTAACAAAGTGAATCAGCTATACATATACATATATCCCAATATCTCTTCTGTCTTGAGTCTCCCTCCCATCCTCCCTATCCCACCCCTCTAGGTGGTCACAAAGCATCTGTGCTATGCAGCTGCTTCCCACTTGCTATCTATTTTACATTTGGTAGTGTATATACGTCCATGGCACTCTCTCACTTTGTCCCAGCTTCAAACTTATGATCTTCAGAACTTTTAGAGAATAAATCTGTGTTGTTTTAAACTACTAAGTTTGTAGTGATTTTTTAAAGAAAAAACTTTTAAAATTTTATAAAATATCTTTTTTTATTTTTGATAACATTTACAATTTTACTGAATATTTAATATAGAAAATATGTGAGAAATTTATGAATATAAATTTTAAGTTTTAAGGAAAAATAGGCAGGTTGGGATAATAGAAAAGCACTAGCTTTAGGAATTTTCCTTTTCTTTGTTTCTTTGTTTCTTTCTTTCCTTGCTTGCTTCCTTCCTTCCTTCCTTCCTTTAATTTGAATTTATTTTTAACAGCTATATTGAAGTATAATTTATATACAAAAATCCTGCACATATTTAATGTGTACAATTTGATGAGTTTGGGCATATTCAAATAACCAAAATATCACCATAATCAAGGGAATAGACATATCTAACACTTCCCAGAGTGTCTTTGTGGGG
>NW_020837973.1:20866788-20980184 GCF_003676395.1 Aethalodelphis obliquidens | reverse complement strand
GTGTGTGTGTGTGTGTGTGTGTGTGTGTGTGTGTGTGTTAAGAACACTTAACATGAGAGCACCCTCTTTGTAAAGCAAATGAATGATAAGCTACCCCTTGGAAGAAAAAAATAAAGTAGAAGCAAACAATAGAAAGCCTGGGAGGAAAAGCTGGGGAATAAGTTTTGTTTCATTTGCTTGTTTGTTTGTTTGAAATTAGGACATTTGAAAGTGTCCATGTATATTGGGGAATTTAGAAAGTGACATTCACGTTCTGCAAAAGGTGCCTGTTCAGAAAATAAAGATATAAGAACACTTTAAGCTTTTACCTTTGGCTGGTCTCTTGGTTTAGTCCAAGCAGTAAATGAAGACTAAAACATAATTATAAATGGTCTTACTATACATGGAAGGATGCAATATATATTCCAGCACAGAACCATTCTGGAAAGACTGAGTGTACTGACAGTGGATTTTGTTTTGTTTGGTTTTGTTTGGTTTTGTTTGAGTTTTCTTATCTCTCGCTCTCCCTTCTCAGCATTCAAGGAATTCAAGGAAATTTCTGTCAATACACTAGTTAAACATAAAAAAATGGGATAGAGACTTCAGATGACATTTATAGAAAAGAATGCAGATTTTACCCCCAAAATTATTAAAACAAACAGCTACAACCTAGAGCAAGCAACAAATTAAGCACTGAGAATGAGGAAGAATCCACAGGTACCAATCACTGTATTCAAAATGTCCACTTTACAAAAACAACAAAAGATGAAGCATGCAAATAAATAAGAAAGTATACTAATTTTATTAAAAAGAGTAATAAACTGTCCCTAAGGTGGTACAGGCATTAGATTTACTAGACAAAGATTTTAAACCAACAGTTTAAATATACTCAGAAATCTGAAGGACACCTTTGACAAAGATCTAAAGGAAAACAGGTGACCCAACAAATAGAATATTTAAAAAAGAGATAGAAATTATAAAAAAATGGAACCAGATAATTTTTTAGCTTGTAAGTACAAAGCTGAAATTAAAAACTCATGAGAGAATTTCAAGACCAGATTTGAACAGGTAGAAGAATCAGCAAACTTAAAAGAAAGGTCATTTGAAATTATGCAGGCTAAGGAGGAGAAAGAACAAAAAACAAAGAACAGAAGAACAGAACCTAAAAGAGATGTGGGACAATAAGGATATCAACATACACACAGTGGGTGACTCAGTAGGAGAGGAAAGAGAGAAAAGGACAGAAAAATATATTTGGAGAAATAATGGCCCCAAATCCTCAAATTATATAAAAGATACAAATCTACATATTTAAGAAATTCAAAAAGAGAATTCTGAAAGCAATTATTCATTTGCATTCGATCCTCCATAAAATTAACAGCTGATTTGTCTTCAGAAACCATGGAGGCCATAAGGATTAGGAAAGCATATTTAAAATGTGGAAAAACAAAAATTGTTAATTATGAATTCTACACCCATCAAACTATCCTTCAAAATAGGAGAAATTGTGATATTATAGATAGCAGAATTTAAGAAACTTTGTCATTAGTGGACCTGTCCTAAAAGAAATGCTAAAATGTGTCCTCAGATTGAAATGAAATGATGCTATACAGTGTGTATGTGTGTAAAGAAATAAAGAATGGCATAGGTAACTGTACAGGGAAAAATAAAAGCTAGTGGTATGATTTTTAAAAATTTTAGCTCCATTTTTGTTTACTATATATTTAAAATACAAATCCACACAAAATTTGTAAATCTGTGTTATAAATGAGCACACAGGTTATGAAAATGTAAATTGTGGCAGTAACAACATAAAGAGGGCACGGTGGGCCTATATGAGCACAGTTGTATGTTTTTGAAGCTAAATTATATCAATTCAAACTGTATTATTGTAAATTTAGGATGTTAATTGTAAATCTCAGAATAACCACAAAGAAAATATCTGGAAAGAATACAGAAAAGGGAGTGGGGAGGGTATCAAATTAGTGCCCTACAAAAAAATCAAACACCAAAGAAGACAATAATGGAGAAAATGAGCAAAAGGTAGAAGACAAACCAAAAGCAAATAGCTAAACCACAGAAATAAGTACTTCTTTTAATCAATAATTACTTTAAATATAAAAGGGTTAAACTCATTAATTGAAAGACAGAAACTAGCAGAATGAATACAAAATACAATCTAACTTAATGATATCTATAAGAGACTCACTTTATACCAGAAAACAAATAGGCTGAAATTGAAATGATGAAAAAAGATACTCCATGCAAATAGAGCAGTGGTGGCTATACTAATATCCAAAAACTAACTTGAAATAAAAAAGTTTTACAAGAGACAAAGGAGGTCATTATATATTGATAAGTGGGTTAATAAATTAAGAAGAATATAAACATATGACAACAAACAACTATATGCCCTCAAATGAAGACAAAACTTAAGGGAAAAATAGTGCCACAATAATTGTTGATGACTTCAATATCCTACTTTTAATAAAGATAGAACAATTAGAAGATTAATAAGTATATGGAAGATGTGAACTACACTATAAATCAACTAGACCTGGCAGACGTATATAGTTTATTTTAACCAACAGCACTAGAATATATATTCTTCTCAAATGAACATGGAACAGTATCCAAGAAATAGCATATATTAGGCCACAAAACAAGTCACAATAAATATAAAAAGATCGTAATTATACAGTGTATCTTCTCCAACCAATATGCAATGAATCTAGAAATCAATAATAGAAAGAAAACTAGAAAAATCACAAATATGTGAAAATTAAACAGCAAACTCTTAAATAACAGAAGGTCAAAGAAGAAATCACAGGTAAACAATAAAACACTTTGAGATACATAAAAATTAAAACACAACATACCAAATTTTATGGGATACAGTAAAACAATGCTCAGAGAGAAATTTTAGAGCTGAAAGCACCTACATTTAAAATGATGAAAGAGTTCAAATCAACAGCTAACTTTACATCTTATGGAACTAGAAAAAGAACAAACAAAGTCAACACTAGTAGAGGGAAAGAAATAATAAAGGTTAGAACAGAGATTAAATAAAGAATAGAAAAGCAATAGAAAAAAATCAATGGAGTCAAAAGTGGGTTTTATGAAAAGACTAACAAAATTGAAAACCTCTTAGCATAACTAAGGAAAAAAAAACTCATATAACTAAAATCTGAAATGAAAGTGGGGACATAAATATGAACATCAGAAATAAAAAGGATTATAAGAGAGTACTTTGGATATGTATATGCCAACAAGTTAGATAACCTAGATGAAATGAACGTATTTCTAGAAATATACAAATTACTAAAACGGACTCAAGAAGATACAGAAAATATAAACACACATATAACAAGTAAAGAGATTTAATTCATAACTTTCCGGCAAAAAAAAAATCCAGGAGGAGGTGGCTACACTAGTGAATTCTATGGAACATTTAAAAAAGAGTTGACACCAATTCTTCTCAAACTCTACACAAAAATAAAGAGGAGGAAACACTCTACAACTCATTCTGCAAACCCAGTATTAAACTGATAACCAAAACCATCCAAACCATGGAGTACTCTCAGCAAAAAAGGGAAGAAGCTGTTGATACATGCTAAAACTTAAATAACCCTCAGAGGCATTACGCTGTATGAAAGGAGTCATTTAAAGGATCACATATTGTATGATTCTATTTATATAACAAAATTATAGAGATGGAGAATGGATTTATGATTTCCAGAGATTAGGAATGATAGGGAGGAAGGCCAGGTGTTGGTGGGACTCTATAGGGGTGGCACAAGGGCGATTTTGTGATGATGGAATAGGTCTGTACCTTGATTGTAGTGGTGGTTACACAAATCTACTAGGTAAAATGTGATAAGTGTAGTATTTTCTATGGTTCTCCAGAGAAACAGAACCAATAAGATATGTGTGTGAGTGCCAGTAACATAAGTGCATGTTAACATTAGGTCAGTAGTGTGAGGAATAAAATTTAAATTTAAATTGGATCAGAACATTCACACAAAGACATTTAAATTTTCTTTGGAAAATTGCTTGAAGTATTTAGAAATGTATATATGTATACATAATATGAAATATATATAATTTAAATATATATAGTTATATGTAGCATGGAATATAATTATATATTAAGTGCATGTATAATAGAGGTTACTATATATATTCTCTTGTGTACTATAATGCACATTTTTCTAAAAAGAAAAATAAAAAGGGAAATCATAAAATGTTTCAACCAAACGATAATGAAATTACAACATATCTAAATTTGTAAACAACTAAAAAATTCCTAAGGGAAAATTATAACATTAATTATCTACAGTAGCAAACAAGAAAGGTTGTAATTACTGTTTACATTTCAACTTGAAAAGTTGGAAATACTAAATGGAATGTGGTAACCTGGTTTGGATCCTAAACCTGCCAAAGGACAAGAGTGGAAAACAAGTGAATATTAAAGAGTGTTTGGAGTTCAGCTAATACTAATTTAATTTCTTATTTTTGACAAATACACAATTGCTTTATAAGATGTTAACATTAAGGAAAACTGAGTGAAATGTATACAGATACTCTTTATACTGTCTTTGCATTGTTTCTGTAAATCTGATATTATTCCATAACAATGAGATAGATAAACTAGTAATGTAAACAACAACAACAACAAATATAAGCTTAGGAAAATGAATACTAAATATCAGAGCAGAAGTAAGTAAATAAAATAGAAAACATATGTACAATTGAGAAAATTAGCAAGTCCAACAACTGATTCTTTGAAAATATTCTTTTGATGATAAACACCTACCAAGACTAATAAAGGAAAAAGAAAGAAAAAGCACATTACCAATATGAAGAATGAAAGAGGGAATATCAATACAGAAGCTAACAACATTAAAAAGATAATATTCCTTTCTGTTAATAAATTTAATAGCATAGGTAAAAGGCACAGATCCCTTAAAAAATAGCAGTTATCCTCAGTTGTCCACAACTGACTGGAAAAAAATTAATTTTTGTTTAACTAATGAGCTTTTACACATTAAAGAAATTGAATCTGTAATCAGAAACTTCCCTTTAAATTTCACCTCACATTATTTCACTGGTGAATTCTGTCAAAAATTTAAGAAAATAATATCAATCTACGTAAAGTCTTTCAAAAAATACAGGGGACAGTATACTTTCTAATTCATTTTATGAGGCTGACACACCTTGATACCAAAACTTGATAAAAACATTACAATTTTCTTTTTTATCACAAACCTAGATATAAATCTTCTTTTAAAATTTAGCAATCCTTCAATATATCAAAAGGGTAATATATCATGGCCAAGTGGGCTTTATTTTAGCAATGCAAGATCAATTCAACAATCCAAATCAATTAATATAATTAACCTTGGAAACAAGGATAAAAGGGAGAAAAAACATATGATTATCTGCATAGTTCTAGAAAAGGCATTTCACAAAATTCAATACCAATTCATCATAAAAAAAAAAATTCAGGAGCTTGTGAATTAAAGGATTTACTCAACCTAATAAAGATTTTTATGAAAAATGTATAACTCACAGAATTATTAATAATGAAAAGCTGAATGATTTTCCCTGTGATCAGAAATAGGCAAGGATTTTAGCTCTCACCGCTTGTATTCAATATTTCATTGTTAGTACTAGCCAATTAAATAATGCAAGAACTATATAATAGGGGTGCATTTTGCAAAGAAAGATTTAAATTTTTCTCTTTTTGAAGAAGATACGATTGCAAATGTAAACAAAAAATAATTTTCAAAACATGGGTTTTCTTAAGATAAAGAAATCTTTGGTCTTACATTGGAGTAACTAAGGTATTATCTGATCATTGCCCCAAATGCAATCATATAATGTATTTTTTAAAAATAATGTAATTTTAAAAATCAATTTCATTACACCTATGATTTGGGAGAAAAATTTATGAGACTTCACCATGTGAATGAATGATTATATAAATGCACAAAAATTTTAATAAGTATTTTGTGAATATAGTATACAGTATCTCAGAAATCATTTATTTTCCCAAATACTTCAGTAAATGGAAATTGTAAGTTTTCAAAAGCCTTTATTTAATTTAATGTTTTTTGTTGAGTTTAGAGTGCCTTTATTTTTGTTTTACTCTAATCATATCTGTATTCAAGCTAAAATATTAATTGGTAGGTATCAGGCATTTATTTTGCAGTTTTTCATATACTTAGTTTAAGAAAGGAGTGAATCCTTACTAATTATCAAATTGTATCAATTGTAAGATATCTATTTACATACTTTAATTTATAGAAGATATTTTTAGTTAAAACGCAATGAAAAAGTTTCAGTGAAAGCTAGATGCATTCACACTGCACACTTAATTAGATTAAGAATAATTTATTAAAATTGCAGTTTATTATTGTTAATCACATTATAACTTTATTAATCTAAAAAAGCATAAACTTCTTCAAATTTTAAAATAATTAGTTTTATGATATCTCTTTGTGCTATGGACTCACAAAATAATTGGGGTATTCCAGTTAAAAGATTATTTCCCCAACTTTACAAATAGCCTATTTAAGTAAACTTCTTAATTTCCCGTAATGCATTTCTTAATTTAGTTAATTAGTAGTTATTTTAATTTTGGCTAATAAGAGAGATTTTCTTTGTTAAAAAATGTAAAGCCTTTTCTAAGACAGTATGTCGCACAAAAGGAATTTCAGAGAGCAATCTAATTTAAGAAAATAACTAACTTCATCTTTTTTTTACATTCCCATAAAATAAGCAGGGGAAATGTGTCATTGTGCTAAAAAAAATCAAGTCTAGTTTTAGTTTAACTGATGGTTTCAGGCAATTATAAATAACATGGAATTAAAATTAAGAACACAGCTTTGAAATTCAAGTAATAAAACATAGTAATCATAACAGTTAACACTGTAATATTAATTGAACTATTAGTCTGCTATATTTAATATTTTAAAACATCATCAATTTAAAGGGAATTTAAGACATTTTAAAGCACATTCAAATCATTTTCTACTGAGAGTCAAGTTTTGGTAGTGTTATGTAAGAAACTCAAACTGATACCCTTGATTCTAGCATACCTCTCCCTAAAAGAAAGCATCCCATTGCCAACTTGCCTAAATTATTATCAAGTTTTGGGGTAATTCATGCTGGGGAAAAAATCTCTGGAAAAGTTGTTTTGACAATAAAAACCAAATAGGACCTAAATTATTGTAAAATTAATTACTGTTCAGTAATTTATTTGTAACCAAAATGTAAAGGCTTATTAAATTGGAGGGCATGTTCTCAAATGTAATGATATAATACACAGAAAATACAACTGGAGGTCAAAATATTCTTTCTTGTCCTAAAACTGACTTGAATAAGTTATTTAATTTCTATTTGCCTCAAGGTCATGATTTACAAAGTTCTCTCCTAGCTATAAATTCTTATTTTTGTGGAATTAGACTCAACTTCCTCCATCTATTCAATATCTTGAACATTGTTTCTCTACACACAATTAGTTTACAGAGTATGTGAGATCTAAATTAATTCACTGTACCAGTGTTGAATTTATATTACTTTGTATTTATTTACCAGGAATCACCACTGTGACCTGTAGAAATATATTGAAGAATGATTTTAGTGAGCTGTCAAACAAAAATAACCACAAATAAGCCATGCTTTGTTGTATTATCTACAAATTTAAGGGATGTTTTAAATCATAAGCATCTACAAAAGTTACCTTAACTCCATAATCCCTATATGTGTTAAATAAGAATGTAATATTTTCTTAGAAATAAAGATTTTAGACTTGTATAATATGTTTTAATTTACTTTTATTTTCAAAAGTCATAGAGTTAAGGTATTCAGTTACAATATTATAGAGATATGAAACTTGAGAAAAAGATTGTGAAAATTAGTAGATGCATTTAATAGGCAACTTTTTATTCTTAAATAGATTTAAAAGGTTTTTTAGTAAGAGAATTGGACCATCTATACATGAGACTATATAGGAAAAGTGAAAAGTCAAGAAGTCTGAATTAATAAAAAGGTATGATAAGGATTAATTGATTATATCAGACTGCTGGCCTCATAAGCTACTTAATTTATGCATTATAGATATTACATATGACTTGGGATAAATTGAACAATAGTGAGCCATGTTGAGAGTCAAAAGATTGAATGGAAAAATTATATATAAGCCAGACCTTTTTTTTTTTTTTTTTTTTTTGTTCCTTTTCTTTTCTTTTTGTTTTCCTGGGGAGGATAAGGCTTGGCAGAGAAGTAGATATCTTACTGTACTGGTCTGTATATGGATTGAATTTCAAATCAGCTACTTGAACAAGCAAAGGATGATATTTATAAAATATTTAAATTGACAATAAATCCATGTTAAATTTAATTCAATGATATTTCAACAGCAAAAAAAAATTATCTAATTTTGTAAAGCACTTTAATTAATGACAACTAGCAGCCCATGCTAACATTGAAAAGGAAAAAAAAAAAACACTAACTAAAAGAACTTTCTATGTTTTCCCTTTAGCATTTAGCCATGTGTGTACTAATTAATTTTCTATATTTTTGGTAAAATATTACCATTGATACTGTAGTAGACTGAATGGTGGTCCGTCAAAAGTATGGCCACACAGAACCTGTGGATGTGAACTATTTAGGAAAAAGGGTCATTGCAGATGTACTTAAGTTAAACATTTCAAGATGAAATCTTCCTGGGATTATCCAGGTGAACCTTAAATCCCATGACAAATGTCCTTAGAAGAGAAGAAACACAGAGGATAAGATCATGTGAAAGGAAGCCAAAGATTGGAGTGATATGCTGATAAACAGAAACATCAAGGATTGCTGTTATCCAGCATAAGCTAAGAGAGAGAGACATGGAACAGATTCCCCCACAGAGCATGCTGACCCGTTATTTTTGGACTTCTGGCCTACAAAACTGGGAGAATAAACTCCTGTTGTTTAAGCCACCCAGTTTCTACTAATTTATTAAGGAACCTCTAGGAAACTAACATAGGTGTACTTTACCAACAAAAGTATTCTGAAAGGCAGTGATGTTTTATAAACCTATTGTTATTAATCAGCATTGATCACCATTATATTCCACAATGTAGTAGTCTCATACATACCTACCAGACCTTAAAATTGATTGATATATGTATTGTAAAATAGTTAAACTTTTTCTTGTTTGAAAGATATTCAAGGATAAAATGTTTAGCCATCATGCCCTGCTGCTTTCTATTATCTGGATAAGAAATGTATAATACTGATGATTTTCCCACTATATACACTCATATTACCTTCTTCATTGTTTTAGATTCAAGCAATATGATTATTACTTAAAATATGAAACATAAAAATGTAAAAATAAATATTAAAAACCATAAATATCTCTAGACTGATGATTGACATATTTGATATTTCAATATTGAGGGGGATTGCATTTTGCAAAAGTTATCACAGCAATATCTCCATTCTCATATATCTTTCCAAATGTTGCCAAGTCTCTTCCCTATCAAGTATTGGAATCTATTTCCTTCCCCTTGAATCTGGGGAAAAGGTATCATGACTTCATACAGTGTGTATGGCAGAAATGATACTGTTTGACAATTGGGGCTATGTCATTAAAAGAATATAGCCAGTCACTGTCTCTCTCTCTCTCTCTCTCTCTCTCTCTCTCTCTCTCTCTCTCTCTCTCTGTCTCTTGATCTCTGTCTCTCTGTTTCTTTCTCTCTCTGGATGATCTACCATGGAACCTAACCACTCAAGCAGTCCTAGTTACATGGAGAGGCCACAAGTAGGTATTTCAGTTGATAGTCACACCTGAGGTCTCATCCATCAGCAAGTATAAACTGCTAGCCAGGTGAGCTACTGAGCCTTCAAGTGATTCCAACTTTCAAGACTTCCAGATGAGGCCCTAGCCCTTGGGGAACTACAACAAACTACCCTACTGTGCCCTATCTAAATCCTTGGCCCCTAGAATTCATAAGGATAATAAATGGTTATTTTATGCACTAAGTTTTAGAGTGATTAGTTATGCAACCAATTCCTATATACCTTTCAGTAAGTATCATGACACAGACTGGCTTATATTCAGCACTGAGGAACAAAACAGCACAGAGGCCATAATGTGGATTAAACACCTTTGATGAGAATAACAATCAGCAGAGTAGGGAACACTTAGTACAGTGTTTCATGCAGAGAAGAGGCTCAGCAAATACTTGTTGAAATATAAAGAAAAAGCAAAAAGTTTAATATATAAAGTTAGTTGAACTAATATGTATATTATATATAATATATTGATATATGTTAGTTGAACAAATATATATTAGTTCAACTAACTGAGAATCTTTAAAATTTTGTTGAGAAAATGTTCACCTTCATATTTCTAATAGAAGTGCATATACTATATATATTAAGCTTTTTTTTGTAGTGAGAAAGAAATGTAAACATACATTACATTAGAGTTTTTAAAGCTTTTACCAGTATACATTATACTTCCCTATTGATTAAAAAGAAAATATGTGCAGTGACACTTTGGGGGTTCTCTTTGGATGTCTAAGTTAAATATGTCCCCTAGGGCTTCCATGGTGGCGCAGCGGTTGAGAGTCTGCCTGCCGATGCAGGGGACATGGGTTCGTGCCCCGGTCCAGGAAGATCCCACATGCAGCGGAGCGGCTAGGCCCGTGAGCCACGGCCGCTGGGCCTGCACGTCCGGAGCCTGTGCTCCGCAACGGGAGAGGCCACAACAGTGAGAGGCCCACGTACCGCAAAAAAAAAAAAAAAAAAAAGTCCCCTAAAGATTCAGATATTCTAAAATATATATATTTGTTTCTCAAGAATAGATATACCTTCTTTCAATTATATTATGCACATCTAAAATTTAAAACATTACTTTATCAAGATTTGTATCTTTGTTTCAAAACTACTAATGGAAAGTCATCTCTATTTTCATTATTTTAACTAATGGTGATGTAATTATAAACAAGCTGTTGGTTATATGTATCGCATACACACAGAAACATATTTAACATTAATATAATTAAATATTTTTCTGTATATTATATATATATATAGTTCAAGGAAAATTAAATATTTTAAAATCAATTATAGACCAGTGTTCACCAGTTCTTAGTAATGAAATTATATTTTTCAAGGTAACCTTGGAAACAAAACACATGAAAAGAAATAAATTAGTAAAAGCACTCTGAACAAATGTTACAGGCTTTATATAAAGGTAATTATTATTATAAATAAACCTAAGCAGGGAAGAAAACAATAACACATTGTTTATAGATTATACTTATGCATATGTTTTCAACTATGTCAGATGTTTCTAAAGTTATAGAAAGCAACAACACTGAAGTATTGTCTGGGAAACAATTATATTTGGAGTGAGGTATAGAAAGTTTTATATTAGAAATGTGTTGCTTAGTTTTCTTTTCATCTGTAGAAGTATAAGAGCAATGATTATAGTTAGCACTATGGCATTTCTTTACAAAATTTGAAGCCACTAAGCATTTTAAAGCAACTATCGATCTCTGATTTAATCTTTTTATCAAAAAATAAAAAGTATTGTTTTTCTCACCCATCATCATAAATTAAGGGGTTGAATTATGTTTTCCACTGCACTCCAGTCATCCTAGGCTGTCAAGAATATTAATTTGTCTAATCAATTTTTAATTATCTCCATCTAGTAAAACATTCTGGCTTTTATTATTTACTTAACGTCGGAAATTGTAAAGCAATAAATGATTTTATTAACCTCATTTCTTAGGACATTACTGAACTCCTAATTGTCACATCTAATAGATAATTGTCAGTCTTCAAGTTACTCTTATTTTCATCTTTAATCACACTTTCCTCCTCTCTTTTCGAGCTCTCTCTTCTCTTCCAACTCTTCTGATTCTCTCTGGGTTTCTAGCCTGTCATTTTCAGTATCCATCAGGATCTTCTCTTATCCCATCCACTCCTTAAATGTTGGAGCTCTTGAGATGGCTTTTTTACTACATACAATCTTTCAAGAAGAATCATCAATTTGTCTTGGTTTAGTTTACATCTGGGGCTGTTTATCTTACAAGCTAGCTTTAATAATTAAAGGTGGAGCAAATATTAATACCTTCTCACATGGGTTTTTCAGACTTTGTTTACAATAAACAAGTTGGAATAGATTAAAATAAAGCTGACTTCATATCTATTTATTAATTCAAAAAGAAATCTAAGAGTAAATATTATAGAATGGATTATCCTTGCAACCCTTCATTTCTTTCCTGTAGTAGAAATATACATTCATACCCTTGGCCATGTCTATTTTCAAATATTATCTCTCACTAGAACAGATGGAAATATATTTTCCTGCCACCTTGATAGTTGGTTTAGCCAGGTAAGTTGTTTCTTCACATTCATTTCAAAATGAATTTGATGAGAGCAGAAATTTTAAATGTACTTGTAAGCTTTGGTTTGCCCTTTTATGTTTCTCTAATCCACTGTGAAAGAAAAATAGCCATTGGTCCCAGAATGAGGAAATAAATGGAACAGACTTGAACCCAAATCTCAACCTGGGCAAACCATCAGAGCCATAGCTGACCCGTATATAAGTGTGCAAAAAAATACATTTTAAATTGTTGAAATTTGGAACTTGTTTGTTATGCATTATTATCGCAATAAAAATAATATGGAAGCAATGAATACTAATCTAAGATCTTAATAGATTATCTGTGTAAGCAAACTGTATACCATAATAGTCCTACCCAGGACATCAAATTTTAGTAATACATTAACAAAAACATCCCTGCATTCCTCTCTTCTTACCAGTACAATCACAAGAAAAATACTGAGAGAAATTTAAGAAATCCCAATTCACAACTGTAGGGGAAATTTCTACATAAATATAATTATTGGCTACTATTGCTATTTGTTATAACCATAGTCTCTTAAATCCCTGATATTTTCTAAAAGAGAATTTTAAAAATCCTCTTATGAATGTATACCTTTTGTATTCATTATGTAAGATAGTACTCAACCAATTACTCAAACTAGATACCTGAGAAGTTACATTAATTAAATAAGGAAGCCATGAAGGCTCTAATGCCGTGGGAACCTATGTAGGCAAACTGAAATCTAAGTCTGTAGATGCCTCAAGGTTGTGAAATCAAAACCTAGGGATAATCAGTCACAAATAGACAACCAAGCTGTAGGCTATAGACAATCAATTATTCCTTACTTTGCTTCTGCCTTTTCTCTATACCCTCTCTCCCAGAGCTCCTATCAGTGGAGTGCCCCTAACCACTTCCGGTTTGGCACTGCCAGATTCTAATCAATTTCTGCTCAAATGGGCTCTTAAAACTTGTAATATGCTTCAGTTTATCTTTTAAAAGAAGCAGCATCATTAATTATCAAGAAAATATAAAGCAAAATCATAATGAGCTATCACCTCACACCTGTCAGAATGTCTTATCATCAAACACATGTTGGCAAGGATGTGGAGAAAAGGGAACCCTCCTACACTGTTGGTGGGAATGTAAATTGGTGCAGCCACTATGGATAACAGTATGGAGGTTTCTCAATAAACTAAAAATAGAATTACCATTCCACTCCTGGATATATATCCAAAGAAAAGGAAAACACTAATTAGAAAAGATGCATGCATCCCAGAGTTCACAGCAGCATTATTTCCAATAGCCAAGACATGGATGCAACCTAAATGTCCATCAACAGAAGAATGGATAAAGATGATGTTTTATGTGTGTGTGTGTGTGTGTGTGTGTGTGTGTGTGTGTGTGTGTATGCTTAGTGAAAGAGGTCAGACAGGAAAGACCAATACTATATGCTACCACTTATATGTGGAAACTTAAAAATAAAACAAAGGAATGAATGTAACAAAGCAGAAACAAATTCACAGATATATAAAACAAACTAGTGGTTACCAGTGGGGAGAGGGATGGGGGAGGGGCTACCAACTGCTCTATATAAAATAAATAAGAGCATTTATTTTAAGAGCTACCAACTGCTCTATATAAAATAAATAAGAGCATACTGTACCACACAGAGAATATAGCCAATATTTTACAATAACTTTAAATGGATTATAATCTATAAGAATATGGAATCACTATGTTGTACACCTGAAACTAGTATAGTATTATAAATGAACTATACTTTAATAAAAATAAATAAAAAATAAAATAAGCAAATGACTTTCAATAAACATCACATACTAATTTTCCATCTTTATTATTTTTTAAATTTATCTTTTCCTCTACCCAAGTGGCTAATAACAGACACTCAATTCTCTCTTTCTTAAAATACTATACTCCTCAAATATGGCCTTTCTGTATGCAGTATTATTATACCTTCTAACAAAATAAAAAATAACTGTGATAATAGTAATAGCAATTTTTATTATGTATATAAATAGCTAACTGCTCTATAGAACTTACATGTTAAGCATTGCTCTAAATACTCTATATTAATTCACTTTAATTCACATGATGATCATATGTTAGAGATTATGAAATTGAGGCACACAGATGCTAACTTAGTTACCCAAGTACACATGGCTAACATGTGGCAGAGCTGGGATTTGAGCAGAAGCAATCTGGTTTCAAAACTCCAGTTAATTTAATCACTCTCAATGCTATACTTCTTCTCTATATCTGTGAAATAGGAATTGTAAATAGGTTATATCACTCCTCTTCTTAAAAATCTTCTGTGAAGCTCTTAATCACCTTTGAATAATATTGTAGTGTAGACTTTATAATGTGACGTAGAAGGTAACCCATGATTTATTCCATTCCTCTCTCTTCAGCTTCATTTTGCATCCATCCTAGCATTCCTCTTAGCAGTCAACAAGAGCAAACTTCTTACACCATGCTCTTGCTGGCCTTCCATTCTTTCCTTTCTGAGATTTGTCTATCTTTCTACTTTGAAAGTCCCAGCTCTTTCATTAGAATTTAGTCCTAAGCTGAATCAAGTTCTGAGATATTCTGAATCAGGGAGCCAAACTGAGGTAATAAACCCTCTTCCAGACTCCCATAAGTGATATACAGATGTCCTGTGGATACTTGCTCTTCCCTACTTCTTACACATTAAGGTTTGAGCTGTTTTGAGTGAGGGATTTTAACTTCTTCATATTTGTTTCCCCAGACCCTTAGAAACATAAATGCTAAATCATTCTGATAGTACTGTGGTAGTATATAAATAGTAAAAATATGAAATACTATGTAAGTATAAACTATTATAATGATTAAATATCTTAATTTTCTATAACTTTTTTTTTTTTTGCTTTACTAAATGGAACTTTTACTGTCTTGTGCTGTGGTGAGGTCAAAAGGAGAATGGGGTATAGCTACAGGTGAGGCCATCAATTTTACAAAAGCTTCACCTACTCTCAGAGGTGCTTTGGTTAGAATAATATAATAAAGCCAATGGAAAATGAAAAGTAAAGTATTATTTTTAAAGAGAAGAGAGGGGCAGAATAAAAAGGATTCAAAAATAGAGTGGTACATAGTGGTACATTAAGATAAAGCCCCCACCCCCTTTGGTGTTTATATAATGCAGGACTTTTGAAAAGGCTGTCACAATATGAATTCATTTTACAAACTCTTTCAAAGAGTTTTTGAGGATATGTCTGAGCAAGAGATAAATAACTGAGGTGTATTTTTCCAGCAGCTTCCTCTCTCCTTTGAAGGGAAGATAAATTAACTATAATACCTCTATTTGCTTGCATTTCTGCAGTGACCAAGGTTGTAAGAGCAGCTTTTTCTCACTGAACATTTCTTCTCTTTAAAGCCAAGTCAGTAACTGACCTCACCACCCTTTCTATTCCTCTCAGGTGATTAGGATGACACTTTCATGACATTTTAAACTGACCAGTTAAATGACCAGGGGCTATTTTGACTTCTATCCCCAGTTCTTCAGAAATTGTAAATCTCTCTCTCTCTCTCTCTCTCTCTCTCTCACAGACACACACACACACACACACACACACGGAATGTGTGGGAGTTGCTGATATCAAGGTTGATATATCTCTGTATTTGCTCACCAAGGAACACTTGTCTGGGATTTTCCTTTACTCTCTAAATTTCAGAGGACAGATGTTGTGCACATCACAGTTATGTAGTGGATATCAAGAAGGGTGATAGAAGACGCTTAGAGTCGGCCAAACCTACAGACTGACAAGATATATTCTTCCTTTCATGTGTTTACCATATCTTTTGAAACTGAAGTAGAATCTAATTTATACTCTAAAATTCATATGTGGGAAAAGAGGATTTTTGGGAGGTAGTTTCTGTAAGTAAACTCACATGTGCTTTTTTTTTTTTAAGATTTATTATTTATTTTTGGCTGTGTTGGGTCTCAGTTGCGGCACACAGGATCTTCGTTGAGACATGCAGGATCTTTCGTTGCAGCAAGCAGGCTTCTCTCTAGTTGTGGTGCGCGGATTTTATCTTCTCTAGTTGTGACGCTCAGGCTCCAGGGCATGTGGGCTCTGTAGTTGTAGCAAGCAGGTTCCAGAGCACATAGGCTCTGTAGTTTGTGGCACAAGGCTCTCTAGTTGAGGAGCGTGAGCTCAGTGGTTGTGTTGTGCGGGCTTAGTCGCCCCGTGGCAATGGGATCTTAGTTCCCTGACCAGGGATCGAACCCGTGTCCCCTGCATTAGAAGGCGGATTCTTTATCACTGGACCACAAGGAAAGTCCCTCACATGTGCTTTTGCTTCACCAATTTGGCTAAGGAAAAAAACCAAAATCCAGTTTGGTATGCTTAGTTAAATCCAGTGATTTGATTAATATCCTAGTCATTGTTCAATTCATAGTCTAGTCACTTTGGAGGATGTAAACAGAACGTCTGTGTTTCTTCTCACTTCACTTGTCCATTTTAGTCACTTTAGTGTTCTTACTGATCACCTCAGCATTGGTGAAATAAAGTGTCCACAGAAGACTCCAATGTTGAGTCATCACTTGATTAGTTTAATTCACTTTGACCTATCTGGCCAGCAGATTTCTGCTTTCCTGCCTGCTGCTGGTGGTGCCTACCTTGCTCCTCCACTGGGTGTGATGTTGGCTATTGCTGGTACCAATTATGGAGCAGCAGAATTCTACATACCCTGGAAAGAAAGCTTTTTTCCTTTCCCTGATGCAAATATTGGCTCATTAAGTCTCGTTCTGTGTTCTTCTAAAAGAGTAATGGCTTTCTAGGCATTTCTCTCCACCATATTGGAGCAAGTAGCATCCATGAAGATGCTCTCAGAATAATCCCACAGGTTCCATTTCTTTGCTATCATCCTTTGAGCCATATTGGATGTTAGGTTTTCTGGAAGTTTGTAAAGTGAACAATAAAATTATTTACAACTTTGTTTATGACAAGCAGAATTCCAAAATGCCAGTTTAAAGTTTCCCACCAGAATCCCTGTAATTGTGAATATGATGAGATATGACCCCCATGATTATCTTATATTACATGGCAATGGGATTTGGCACATATAATTAAGTTTACTAATCAGTTAATTTTGAGTTAATCAAAGGAGAGATTGTCTAGGTAGGCTAATATAGTCATATGAGCCATTTAAAAGCAAAGTTTCTTTAATTTGTGGTAGAAAGGGAAGTAAGAGAGATTTGAAGCACTCAAAGGATTTACAGTACTACTGTGGCTTGAGATGGAGGGGGGCCCATAACAGAGAATACAGTGGCCTAGAAGTTGAGAGCTGCCCCTAGCTGACGGCCAGAAAGGAAATGGTGACCTTAATCCTGCAACTGCAAGAAAAGAAATTCTATTAACAACGTGAATGAGCTCAGAAGCAGATTCTTCCCCAAAGCTTCTAGAGAAAAGCCTCAACCAGAGATTTATATTTCAGCCTTCCAATACCCTAAGCTGGGAACCCAGTACAGCCAGCCTGGCCAAGAATTGTGGCCTACAGAATGTGAGACAGTAAGCCAATAATTTATCTTTAATTCTGAGTTGTATAATTTGTATTATTTGAGTAGTTAAGTTTGTGGTAATTGTTACATCTATCATTCTATGTAAAGTTTCCTAGAATAATAAAGCCAAGTCGATAAAGACAGCCAAATAGATAGGTCATGTTAACATAGGCAGTGAACTGAACAAATGTCTATGGTTTCAGTTCTCATTGAGATTGTTTCTCGTATTACTACAACCAAGTAGCCCATAGGTAAAGATTTTCACTTCCAAAAATACATAGAAGAAGGATGCCACTTATGTCACTAAAATGTTCTTTAAAAGGGGGTCATTTTAAATATTATATTTTTGTGCTAGTAAATGTACATACACGTGTTAGGGTATATATGCTATACAGAGAGGTGATTTTTTAAATGATTAGATTATCATAAAATATTTGCCCACAGTGTGACAATATGATGGCTGGTTTGTACAAATCAACTTCTTTTGTATTAAATTTTCTTTCTTTCTCACTTTATACCTGAAAGTAAATTTAGCTATAACAGTATATTAAGTCATTTGTTTCACTCTTGGTATAGAAGTCAGAAAGGTTAATGTCTGAGAAGAAAAAAAAAAATATTTTCTTACAAATCTTTAATCCTAATTATTATAAATTTATATTTATGTATAGTCAAAAAATAATTTGTTTTTTTAAATATATAAATTTTCTAAACATTTTATGCATCAACATATTTAACAATTAAAATAATACTAGATTATAAATAGTATATATAATTTTGAGGTTGAATTAGATGAGTGCTTAATGACTTAAATCTCAGGATTTGATTTTTGGTAAATACTGAATTTTTATGTTAGAAATAATTTATTATTATTATAAAAGTATAATTAATTTAGAAAAATAATTTATTATTATTATAAAAGTATAATTAATTTAGAAATTATAAAGAAAAAATCATCTACCACCCCAAATAATCATGTTACTTCATCAGAACACATTTTGGGGTATGTAAATGCAATAGACTTTTTTTTAATATGAAAGATTTTAGTCTATGATGAATTTTCTATTTAATTTTATTTGATGTATTTTCTCATTAAAACTTTCTAAATATGTTTGTGTGTGTACACATATATCATACTATATATACAATTAAGCATTTCTTTATTCAGGAAGTTTGTTAATAATTTTGAATTGCATTAAATCATGCAGCTTTTGTTCTTTATCTGTGTTTTGTTATTATTGTGGTTGATTCTACCGCTGTAGGATCACTATTGGATTTCATATCCTCCTTTACCCATTTAATGTTTAATACATATCTTATATTTTTATTTGTATGAAATATGTTAAACCATTATCTGCAAGAATGTTTGACATATCATTCCAGGTTAACAATGTGGAATTTCAAAATATTCAGGCAGAATTACTTTTCAATTAAAATATGGCATTTAGCATTATAAATATAGCTTTACTACTGTTCATATTTAATTCTCAACCTCCCACTCCCAGTAATACTCTGTCAATTTCTAGGTATCTTAAGTAAGATGGAAACTTAGAGCAATATTAAAATGTGTCTTTATATTATATTTTGGTCTGACTCCCCCCTGAATAAAATCCAATGTATTTTCTAAGTAGGTACTTAATGTGGAAATAATTTTCAATCTGAATTATCCAGTACACGTTTATCACTGTACAAATTTATGCTATATATTTTGTGTATAAATTTTAAGTGCCTTGGAACTATCTCAGACATTTCATAGGTACTTATCACCACACTGAGACAACACTTTCAATAGTATTCCTACGACTACTGTGACTACGACTTCTACGAACTACTTATAATAGTGATAGCTCAAATGCTGTATTCTAAGCACCAGGTTTACTATTCACATCAATGAAACAGAGATTTAAAAAAATTTTTTTTCTATGCTATGATTTTGAGGATAGGTTTTAGTTTCTATAGAATTTTTAGGTTTTAGTTACAATTAAACCCATGCACAGCAACTACTTAGCCCGTGTGCTGCAACTGCTGAAGCCTGTGCACCTAGAGCCTGTGCTCGGCAACAAGAGAAGGCACCCCACTGCAAATGAAAAGCCTGCGCACCACAACGAAAGAGTAGCCCCCACTCACCGCAACTAGAGAAAGCCCACACAGCAACAAAGACCCAACGCAGAGAAAAAAAAAAAAAAAACCTAAACCAATGCCTTTCATAATGTTCTTTGAAAATTTGTATTGATAATAATTTGTGTAATGAAATAATATTACACATACAAAACTGAGTATGCAAGCATCCTAAACCCCTAAACCCCCAAGCCCAAGCATGCCCTACAAACACAGGCATTGGTATAACTTGGATCAGGTGTTTAGCATCTCTTTTTCACTTGGCAACCAGAGAAATAAGATATCAAACTCCTGAGGCTAGTTCATCCCAGAAAGAAACTGTCAGGGAATTGTGCTGCCAGCTATGCCTCTGGACATTTCTTATTAGTGAAAGCTTCACTGGGCCAACTACCTAGATGATATATACTTTAAAAAAAAAAATTATATAAAACTATTGTAAGAAACTTTTATATCTATCTCATATAGAATATCTATTTTTAAAACACAGTTGCTTTTTCAAATGGAGAAAACTGAATCATCCTAGTTTTGAGAAAGGGCAACATGATATTTCTGTTTTAATGATGGCACAATTGCCCTATCCACTACCAAATTTATCCTTCCTTCACCCTAAGCATGCTGATGCTTCAGCCAGTATTTGTCGTTTAAAAAAATATTTCTGCTTTATAGGGATATACAGTTAGATGGCATATATTTATCCTTCTTCTGTATTTATTCAATATTGACCCTCAGATACAGCTTTGTGTTTTAACTGTGTTTCCTGCAAGTTGTATTGGTAATATCCCTGATCACTTACCTGGCTGTTACTTTAGAGATCTGTATTTGGCAAAATACTTTAAATAAAAAATATTCAAATTTGAGAGTAGTCTAAAATATTCATTCATTTCTTCTTGATCTCATAGTGTCCTGTACTTTAATCCATCATAACTTCCATGATGACATATGGTTATTTCATTACCATTGTTTTCCCAGAACAAACTGTAATCTCTTTGAGGGCTAAGGTCATGTTTTGCATGATAATTGCTATTTTAGGGGGCTAACATGGTGGTCTAAAATAAATAGTTTCATATAAGTGACTAAATGGAGGAATGACTGACTGACTGAATAAATGATTCTGTAAGTATCTATTTAAAATAAGAAGTGACTTTGCCCAAAGTTTTAAATTTAGCTAATGTTTAAATACAAGCAAACTTTGATTAGTTAAATCACTGTATTTGTGTGTCTGTTTTGAAATAGTATGTAAGACTATTCTCTTGAAAGAGAACTTCTTGATTTTTCTGATGATCCCTATTCCTTGAAATACTTGACTCTCAGAGCAGAATATTTGCATTTGCTGACATATATTATCTGTTATTCAAGGTTCCCCCCACCGAAACAAAATAAAAGAAAACAAAACTAGTTTTGACTCATTTCTAACCATATATCTGCAACCATGGCAGCCCATGTTTCAGCAATGACAGGAATAATTTTGCTAGATGTTTTCTCACATTATTATCGATTATCATTCTGCTTCTTTCTACTATTTCAAATATACTCAGTCTGTGTCCTCAAAGGTAAATCATTTGAACTGTTGTTTTCAGCTGGCAGTATGTCAAATTGTCATACTAGTGATATTTTAAAAAAATACGTATACAAAGTGAGTGCACATCCCAAGAATAATTTCTACTATTAAATGGCATTTTGTAAAGAAAATTCTACATTGTCGTATACAAAGAATAAGTTTTACAGATTCATATGTTAATTGGGATAGTGTTAGAAATATAAGCAATAAGTACTTTCACATAAGAAAAAAAATCTGTGCTGATTTTATTGGTTTCTTTATTATATAGCTTATCTGCTTTAAAAATCTAGTAGTTCTATAATATGTGTAATATAAACATATAAGAATAACCACTATTTTTACTTTGATTATATATAAATATGTGTGTATGTCACACATACACAACATATATAGTGTTTTCTATAAGATAATTTTTGTGGTGTGATATAAAATGTGTTTTAGTACTTGAAGTATTCCCCCTAGCAATTCTAGACTCCTGAGGCAACAGGATAAGAGAAAAAAGAAAGTAATGACAAAGGGAATTTGTAAAAACTTGTGGAATTTATTATCTGTTGAAGAGAAAAAAACTCTGGAGAGAGCAACTTGATTTCTTAAGCTTTTCCCAGTTGAGTACAAATCACATAAAACAGTTCTTCCCAAGGAACCCTGTTAGGAATATTCATGTCTTTTTGGATTCTAATAGTCTGTATCATGTCCATAACAAATAGAATGTATTTGTTAGATCAAAATTAATCTAACATTTATATACCATGAAATTCATTTTCTTTAAATTAGATACATAAGCAGCTATATGCAAGAATATTATGAGAGATTATCTTGAAGCTCTTAAAATAATTACCTAGAGCATGATCTGAAAATCGGAGGAATTAAACCCAGGGAGTTTTCAAAATACAGTAATTCACTGTAACTATGTTACAGGAATCATACATTAGAAATATATATATATTTACATACATATATATATACATACATATTAATATCATAATTTTTCTGTCTATTCATTGTAATGTTAAAATAGATATTGGTAAGGTATTATACAGACAGTTTTTTAAAAGCATAAATAAATATAGACATATTGAGAGTCAGTGTTCCAATTTTTATTTTACTAATGGGAGTGTATGGATAACATATTTTTGAGATACTGATCTAATCAAAAAGAAACACGAAAAGAAAAGTTTGTACACAGTTGGATGATCAGTTCATTTGACAGGAAGATAATTGCTAAATCCCTAATATTGAATTAGGTACAGTGACGTGGGGAGGCATAGTTCGTCATACTTTTCATGGTTTAGATATAATTCTTGGACTTCTTGATTCTGGTCTAGCATGTAAGGAACTTGGAAGTTATCACTCTGTCCTGAAAACAAGACAAGTAAAAAACTGAGAAACTGAAGAATCAACTCTTCATAAATATGTTAAGGAAATGATGTCACAGGGAAAACTACTACCATATGTATATATATATATAGAGAGAGAGAGAGACAGAGAGACATGAGAGAGAGAGAGAGAGAGAGAGAGAAGTGAATTACATAAATGTTACAAAGAAGGGGAGGACAAGTTAAGATTATTGGTATAAGATTATATTGTTAGTTTGCTCACTACCTGTGAAGTGGTACAGTGTCATTTGAAATTGAACTTGGATTACTTGTAAATGCATAATCTTGAGCAACTAAAAATTGAAAAAAAGGTGGTATAACTGACAAAAAATAAAGAGAAACAAATAGAAAACAGTAACAAATCTGGTACAGTAACAAATCCAACCATATCAACAATCACTTTAAAAGTCAGTCGTCTGTATACACTAATTAAAAGAAAGTAGGTCAAAAAAATTACCCAATTATATGTTATTTGCAAGAAATCCACTTTAAATATAAAGACACATATAGAGTTAAAAGTAAATGGATACGGGGCTTCCCTGGTGGCACAGTGGTTGAGAGTCCGCCTGCCGATGCAGGGGACACGGGTTCGTGCCCCGGTCCGGAAGGATCCCACATGCCGTGGAGCGGCTGGGCCCGTGAGCCATGGCCGCTTTGCCTGCGCATCGGAGCCTGTGCTCCGCAACAGGAGAGGCCACAGTGGTGAGACGCCCACGTACCACAAAAAAAAAAAAAAGTAAATGGATAGAAAAAGTTGTACCATACTAACAATAATCAAAAGAAAATGGGAATAGCTATATTAATTTCACACAGAGCATACTTCAGATTAAGGAAATTTATCTGGGATAGAGAGGGTATTACAAAATGATAAAGGGGTCAACTCTCCAAGAAGACGTAACAATCATTAATGTATATGTGACTAATAACAACATCAAAATACATGAGTCAAAAACTAATAGAACTACAAGGAGAAATAGATGAACACCCCACTATCAGAAATGAACTTATCTAGCAGGGAGAAAGTCAGTATAGACATAATTGAAGTCAACAGCACCTCACTTGACTGGATATAACTGATATCTGTTGATTACTTCATTCAACAACAGAATACAGATTCTTCTCATGCTCACGTGAAACATTGACCAAGCTATACCATATTCTGGGCCATAAGACACACCTTAACACAGCAGTCCCCAACCTATTTGGCACCAGGGACCGGTTTTGTGGAAGACAATTTTTCCATGGACTGGGGAGGGGGTGGTTTTGGGATGATTCAAGCACATTACATTTATTGTGCACTTTATTTCTATTATTATTACATTGTAATATGCAATAAAATAACTATACAACTCACCATAATGCAGAATCAGTGGAAGCCCTGAGCTTGTTGTCCTGCAACTGGATGGTCCCATCTGGGGGTGATGGGAGAGAGTGACACCCGAAGTGTGTTGCTTATGTCCAGTCTACTCCATAATCTTGTTTTGGTTGCTGTCACTGCAGAAAACCCTGCTTCACAAAGATAGGATGTTGGAAATGGAAGCAGGTTTTTCAGTGCTTTTGTGGAAATATCAGGATATTCCGCCTTGACTTTAATCCAGAATGTATGGAGATTTGAAGGTGTCTGAAACATACTTTTAAGACCACTGTCATTTGCAATCTCAAGCAGTTGATCCTCTGCTAGCACAGACAAAATTGATTCACCTGGCTTATTCACAAATGGGTCGCAGATCCATTCCTTCCCAGTTCGGGGGTCTTTTGTGGTTGGGAAGTAATGCTCAAACTCTTTTGAAAGCTGAGGTAGGTGATCATGCACCAGCTGGGAGAAAGAAGGCCCTGGCTCAGTCTCTTTTAAAATCTCTGCTAATGTTTGAAACATGTCAAAAATCCCAATGTTCACTTGTTGCCCCCATAATTCCAGTTTCCAGTTTGGTTTTGAATGCAGCCACTTTATCTGCTGACTGGAACACAGTTGTCGTTTTCCCCTGAAGTGACAGATTGAGTTTGTTGAGCAAGTTGAATATGTCACACAAGTAAGGAAGTTTTGCAACGCATTCTGTGTCACTGAAATGTGCTGCCAGTGTTGACTGTTTTTCTAAAAGAAATCTCTGGAGTGGCTTTCATAACTCAAAAACTCTGGCCAGTGATCTACCTTTAGAAAGTCTTCTCACTTCTCTATAAGAGAAGACGTGTGTGCTCTGCGTCCATCTCCTCACAGAGCTGCATGAACAGACGTGAGTTAAGGGCATGTACTTTAATGTGGTTGATAATTTTAATCACATCCTGTAAAACGTTGTTAAGTTCAGGTGACATTTTTCAGCTAGCCAGCATTTTTCTATGGATGACATGTGTGTAGACTCACATTCAGAAGTGAAGAAGTGACCTCTTTGACCCGAGTAGTGAAACCAGAAAGCCGTCCAGTCACGGCAGCCGCTCTGTCTGTACATATACCAACACAAAATGACCAATTCAGTTTTCCTGATATGTAATCATTCAAAGACTTGAATAGTTCTGCAGCTGTGGTGTTGGTTGGCAACATAAGTGCACATAACATATCCTCATGCACATCCTCCTGAAAACTATATTGCATAAAAGCAAGCATTGTTGCCTTGTCAACATCGATAGACTCGTCAACCTGGACTGCATACCACAGTGACTCATTAATCCTCTCTAACAATTGTGCCTCAGTATCCTCTGCTATTTCATAATTTGTCTAGTTATGGTGCTAGCTGAAAGAGGAACACGTGCCACCTTTTGAATCGCATTCTCTCCTAAAAGTTCATGACAAATGTCCTTAGCAGCAGGCAAGATCAACTCTTCACCAATAGTAAAAGGCGTCTTAGCTTTAGCAATGTGGTTAGCCACTAAGAATGATGCTCTCATTGCAGAGACAGTTGATGAAGTGGTGGCCTTCAGTAATTGCTTTTGTTATTTGTGTTCACGTTTTTTTCTTTAGAAAAACTCCAGAGGCTTGTCCTTTAATGCAGGGTGCTTGGTCTCCATAAGGCAAAGCAGTTTTGAAGGTTTCATGGCTTTGTTGGGTAGCCGCTCGCCACATGTTATACAAAGCTGGCTTGGAGAATGTGAATCACCTGTTGCAATGAACCCATAATTTAGGTAGGACTGTTGCTATTTTCTTTAAAATGCAGCTTTCTTTTTGCTAGCAGTCTTAGAGTCTTCTGCTGTCTCATCATTGGGTCTTTCCCCCTTTTCAAAGAAGCTCCCCAGCAATGTTTGTTTTTTACTCATTTTGGCTAAGGTTAACTTGTGGGCTTACCAAAACTGTGACTGAGACAAGTGCTCAGTGCAGGAAAGAGGTACAGACAGAAATGGTAAATAAAATAATGGGTGGGCCACGCGCAGACTAAAATAAGTGTCGGATTCTAACTTAAAGCCTGCCACCAGATACAGCTCTAAAACTGAAGTACATCAACTCACTTGCCACTATAAAGCCTGCCACCAGATGCACCTTAATTGTCACTTGCCACTCACTGATAGGGGTTTGATATGAGTCGGCAAGCAATTGATTTATTACGGTCCCTGTGCAGTCAAACCTCTCTGCTTATGATAATCTGTATTTGCAGCTGCTCCCCAGTGTTAACATCACTGCCTCAGCTCCACCTCATATAATCAGGCATTAGAGTCTCATAAGGAGTGTGCAACCTAGATCCCTTGCATGCACAGTAGGGTTCTCACTCCTGTGAGAATCTAATGCCACTGCTGATTTGACAGGAGGTGGAACTCAGGCAGTAATGTGAGCAATGGGGAGTGGTTGTAAATACAGATGAAGCTTTGCTCTCTCACCCGCCCCTCACTGTCTGATGTCCAGCTCAGTTCCTAACAGGCCATGGACTGGTACCAGTCTGTGGCCCAGGGGTTGGGGACCCCTACCTTAACACATTTAAAAGACACATATAATGTCTGCTCTCAGACAACAGTGAAATTAAACTAGAAATTAATAATAAAAATAGTGCTGAGAAATTCCAAAATACTTGGAGACTAAACCAAAGAATTTTAAATAATTTATTGGTCAAGGGAGAATCTCAAGAGAAATTTTAAAATATTTTGAACTAAATGAAAATGAAAACACAACTTATCAAAATTTATAAAATATAAGGAAAGCAGAATTTGGAGCAGAATTTATAGCATTGAATGCATATTTTAGAAAAGAAGAAAGATCTAAACTCAATAATTAAGCTTCTAAGGAAACCAGAAAAAGAAAATAAAAATCGCAAAATAATCAGGAGAAAGAAATTTTAAAATTTGTACAAAAATTAATGTAATTGAAAATAAGAAGTCAGCAGAAAAAATCAACAAAACCAAAAGCTGGTTCCTTAAAAAAGATCAATAAAATCTATGAGACTCTAACCAGGCTAACCAAGAAAAAAGAGGGCACAAATTACTAATATCAGAAATGAAAGAGAGAACATAACCACAGATAACATGAGCATTAAAAGGATAATAAACACTAGGAAAAATTCTGTGCCAACAAATTTGAATATCTAAATAAAATGGACCAATTTTTGGAAAGACACAGTCTGCCAAAACCCATACGAGGAGAAATAGATGGTATGAATAAGGCTATATCTATTCAAGAAGCTTAACAAATAATTAATCACTTTCCAAAACTGAAAACATCAAGCCCAGATGAGATCAATGGGGAATTCTACCAAACATTTAAAGAAGAAATTATACCAGCCCTGTAAAATTTCTTACAGAAGATAGAAACACAGGAAATACTTCCTGACATTCCGTAAGGTCTGCCTCACCTTAATACCAATATCAGATCAGGTCATTACAGGAAAAGAAAAATACAGACCAATATTTCTCATGAACACAGATACAAAAATCCTCAACAAAATATTAGCAAATCAAATATAACAATTTATAAGAAGGATTATACAATATGACCAAGTGGGATTTATACCAGGTTCAACATTTTAAAATCAATATCACATCAATAGGCTTAAAGAGAAAAATCATATGATTAAATTAATAGAGGCAGAAAAAGCATTTGACAAAATCCAACACCCATTCATGATAAAAACTCTTAGTAAACTAGGAATAGAGGGTTATTTTCTCAACATGATAAAGAATATTCACAAAAATGTACAGCTAACCGTACATTCGGTGGTTAGAAAGTAGAAGCTTTCCTTCTAAGTTCAGGATCAAATCAATGATGTCCCCTCTAAACATTCCTTTTCAACATTGTACTAGAAGTACTAGCTTGTGCAATAAAACAAGGAAATAAAATTATACTGATGGAGAAGTGCAAAACAAACTTGCCTTTGTTCACAGATGACATGATTGTCTATGAAATTGTGATAAAAAGTTGGCCAAAATAATGCTAATAGTAAATAAATAACTAAAACCTCCTGTAAGTGATTTTAGATGAAGTATACAAGGTTAATACACAAAAGTCAATCTATTTCCTATATATTTGCAATAATCAAGTAGAATTTGAAATTAAAAACAAAATGCCATTTATATTTACTCCCAGATATGAAATACTTTGGTATAATTCTGACAAATTATGTAAAAGACCTATGTAAGGAAAACTACAAAACCCTGATGAATTAAATCAAAGTAGAATAAATAAATGGAGAGATATTCGATGGTCATAAGTAGGAATATTCAATATTTTCAAGACGTCAGTTCTTGCCAACTTGATCTATAGACTCAATGCAATCAGATAAAAACCTCAGAAAGTTATTTTGAAATATTTTGAGATATTTTGGATATCAACAAACTGATATTAAAGGTTGTATAAAGATACAAAAGCCCCAGAATATCCAATTAAAGGAGAACAAAGTTGGAGGACTGATGCTACCCAACTTCAGGACTTACTCTAAAGCTACATTAATCCAAACAGTATGGAGTTGGTGAAAGAACAGATAAATAGATTAATGGAACAAAACTGGCAACTCAAAAATAGGCCCACATATATAGTTAACTGATCTTTGACAACAGAGCATAGGTAATAGACAGAATCAAAGATAGTCTTTTCAGCAAATGATGTTGAAACAGCTGGATATCCAGAAGAAAAAAATCTAAACGTAGACCTTAAATAAAAGACAGTCACAGAAATTAACTCCTAATGGGTCACAGACCTAAATGTAAAATGTAAACTTATAAAACTCCTAGAAGATAACAGGGAAAGATCTAGATGACCTTGAGATATGGGGATGGATGATCATTGATGAAAGAAATAATTGATAAGCTGGATGCTACTAAAAGTAAAAACTTCTGAAAAGACAATGTCAAGAGAATTAGAAAACAAGCTACAGACTCTGAGAAACTATTTGCAAAAAGACATACCTGATAAAGAACTATTATCGAAAATATACAAAGAACTCTTAAAACTCATCAAGAAGAAAATGAACAACTTAATTAAAAATGGGCAAAGTATCTGAACAGACACCTCACCAAAGAAGGCATACAGATGGAAAATAAGCACATGAAAAGATGTTTCACATCATATGTCATTAGAGTATTCCAAACTAAAACAACATTGAGATACCTTACACAACTGAAAGAATGGCCAGAATTCTAAAAAATTAACAATACCAAATGCTGGTAAAGTTGTGTATCAACAGGAACTCTCATTCATTGCTGGTGGGAATGCAAATTTACTGCCACTGTTGAAGATAGTTTGGCAGTTCCCTGCAAAATTAAACATACTCTTACCATATGATTCAGCAATGGTGCACCCCAGTATTTACCCAAAGGAGTTGAAAACTTATGTCCACACAAAAACCTGCACACTAATGTATATTGTAGCTTTATTCATTATCGCCAGTTCCTGGAAGTAACCAAGATGTCCTTCAGTAGGTGAATTGAAAAGGTGGTACATCTAGACAGTGGAATTTTATTCAGCACCAAAAATAAATGAGCTATCAGGCCATTACAAGACATGGAGGGACTTTAAATGCATATTGCTAAGTAAAATAAGCCCATCTGAAAAGGCTGCATGCTGCATGATTTCAACTACATGACATTTTGTAAAAGCAGAACTATGTAAGACAACAAAAGGAACAGTGTTGCCGGGAGTTAGGGGGAGAGAGTTGAATAGGAGAAGCGCAGAGGATTTTTATGGATTTTTATCTGTATGATACTATAGTGATGGATACTTGTCATACATTTGTCCAGATCCATCGAATGTACAAAACTAAAAGTGAACTCTAATGTAAACTATGCACTTTGGATGATTATGATGTGCCAATGTAGATTTATCAGTTGAAATAAATCTATGAATCTGGTGGGAGATACTTATAATGGGGGGCTATGCCAATGTGAGGATAGGTAGTATATGGAAAATATCTGTATCTTTCCACTCAATTTTGCTATGAACACCAAACTATTCTAAACAATAGTCTATTTAAAGAATATATAAGCCTTTACACCCTGTATTCATTTTAAGTAAATAATTGGCATTATTTTTATTTAAATTTATAGTTATTCATGAATATTTAAGCAGAATTAAATTAAATTAAATTAATGTAATACTTCAGAGAACATATTTTATCTATTTAATTTATATCATAGTCTTTATACATAGTTAATTATTAATGACTTCTTTAAAAGAATACAGTTGAAGCATATTAATTCAATATCTCAAGGAAAAATACCTAGTACATTATTGCTTGCAAATTAAACTGAGATTTTAAGAATCATATAATATCCCTCATGGAATTAACGTATGGTGCCAAAGATGGTAGGAAGCAATGTAAAACAGATATTAAATATTTACTATTAGCCAAGTGGCCAAAAGAAAAACACATTTCCCTTTGATCCTCTAAATATGATGGGATCCCAGGCTATGTCCACTGCTACCGTCTTTCTCCAGTCTTAACCTACAAATTCTGTTCTAGTGTCTCCTTACTTTAGCTTGTCCAAACAGTAGCCTGACACTAGTCTCATTCTTCTCACGCACATGTAACCCTTGAAGACCTATGCTTATCATTCATAAGAAACTCACCGCTATAGTGCTTTAGAACAAATTTGATATTTCTTTTCCTGCTTCTCCTATACGAGAAAAAAAAAAAAAAGGAAAACTTAATAAAGAATCCTGTTCACATCCTATCACTTTACTGATACCCCAAAGCAGGAATGTGTCAAAAGACATTTTTCTCATGAATAAATGATATCCTTTAAAAAGATACCCCTTCTTTATCTTTTACTGTGTCTTTTATAACAGAAACTGGGATAATCAAAGAATAAGTTTCACCATTGATTACTGTGATCATTTTAGAGTATGTGGTTGTGGACAATCAAATGGCTACAGTTTTTGAAACTTGTCTCATAGAGGGCTGGTGTGTGGATGTTTTGACTTGTGCAATATTGGTAAGCTGACAGTATGTGGGTTCTGGTCTATAAAAGGACTAGTAGGTTCCATGGTGGTCTGTAGAAGTCCTAAGTCTCCTCTTAGAAGTGTAATAACCTTGTTGGAGAGATCATGTGGAGAGGTTCCAAGACTACAAGAAGTGGGAGAGAGGCCCAGCCATCCATGCCAAGGCTCTAAGTATGTGAGTGAGACCATCTAGGTTTACCTCCATCACAGGCAAGCCATGTGATGAATATGTCTAATACACCACAATCAGTGCTACCTTGATCAGAAGAGTTATGCTACTAAGCCCTAGTCTGATTCTTGCCTTCCTAAACTGTGAGATGTAATAAAATGGTTGTTTATGCATCTAATTTTTGTTGATACTTTCTTATGCAGCAGTAAATAAACAAAATTCATTTCTGGCTGTTCCTACCAAGTTTGCTATTTTGTTAGGAGGCTTCATAAGGCCTTTCCAGTAAGTAATCCCACACTCTCATGTCAATGAGCTGATGGTGTTGGGGGTGGAGAAAAAGAGATTCTGCTAGTTAATAACTTAAGACTATTCTGACTATGCATTGCAGATCTGAGGAAATGAGTACAAGTCTGGACCATTTATGCCTTGGTCTCACTGTGTGATAACTCAGACCAAAACACAACCACCACCCAAATTACTATGACATGGTAGCTTATTGCTGCAGGGATTCACATTATTTCATGGACTATTAATAGTACTTCCCCAGAAGTTGGATCAAGTCGCTTTCCTAGTCACCACATAACATGGCTATAGGTATCTTTAGGGACATATTTGTAGTTACACATTTGTGATCACGTTGCAGGATCCTTGTCTGTCTACATTATTAGGCATTTACCACTTCATCCCTTAAATTCACACTTGAGTGCACTGAACTGTTAGAACTTAATTGACATCAATGATTACAGCCGAAAGGAATCTGGAAAATGGTTTGAGTTGTATATATTTTTTCCAAATAGAAAAGAGAAAAAAAAGTGAAATGAAGATTGAAAAAGCCAATCCAAATATGTATCAAAAGAGGATATTTGAACTTTAAACACTGGTAGTTAGTCCTAATTTCTTTTTTTTTTCTTTTTAGTAAATTTTCACTAAAGGCTGTGACCTTTCAATTTGCAATTTACCTTCCATTCCTGAAAATTAGAATGTGTCACTTCCTTATTTTCACATAAGTTCATTTTTCAAGTTTTTCATTGCAGCTTTGATCTCTATAATTCCAACAGAGATTTTTCTCTCCATTATTCCCAAGGTAAATGCACATATCTACCCTGGAACATGTTTTAAAATGCAGGAACAATTGAAATCAACGAAGTCCCCTGCTATGTTTTTTTTTTCTTTTGAAAACCTCTCATTATTAAAACATTATCAGTCTCTGCATATCACTGTTGCCCAATTTCCTAGACAGAGATTTTCATTCCAGCGTCCATCATATTTTCAATTTAATAAAGTTCTATACTTATTGATCACCATACTATACTATGACTGTCTTAAATTTTAAGGATACAGAAATGAATCTGAAACTGATCCTATTCTTATTTAGAACAGAGTTTTCTAATCATTCAAGTTATTTTATGTTTAAAAAATGTATATATCAGTTACCATTTCTTTTCAAATACTTTTAAAGTCTAAAATAAAGTAATTATTTTGTCCATCTTAAAATATTTGACTCGTCTATTGCAAACAAAGAATTATAATACCAAGAATTGCTCACAGTCTGTCAAATAGCTTTTGTTATGAAAATCAACACATTTTGCCTGTGGTAAAAAGAGGAATATTTGTATAAAGTCTACTAGATATATTTTATGGGAGAACACTTTGGTTTACAGTCAGAAACACTGAGTATTAATAAAATTGTCATTATCTATCTTTGTCAACTTAGGCAGGAATCTTAACCATTATAAATGTTAGTTACTTTAGAAGTAAAATAAAATACTTTGATTTGTATAACTAGATGAACTTTTAGATTTCTTCTGATTCTAAATTTAGACAAGTATGTATATGAATTCCTGCAATGTGGATATATTTTAAGCCCAAAATTCAGCAGTTATAAATGTTTATTTTAGATTTTATGCTTCATCTTGAAACAAATCTTAAGGGACACAGTAAAAGAATGTTTATTCTATTCACGAATCTCTTAATTCAGCTTATTAAATGTTTACATGCTTAATTTCATCAATCAAGCATTTAGAATGAAATGAAAGCCAACGCTCTAGAAAACTGTACTTCCCAGGTGGTGGTAGGATGTAATGTACTGGAAGTAATATAAATTACTGATTTAAGAGCCATTCGATAGAACAATGTATTTTCCAGACAACACTAAAATTAACCAATTCTTTTAGATATGATTTACAGTGTGATATATATCATTAATTTTAAAGAAAAAGTACTATATATAAAGAAAAATATAAATATCAATAGACATTTCGAATTATAATCTATGTGAAATAGCAATCATCCACTAAAAAGAGGGAAAACCATTTTAAAACAAGGAACTATTCAAAGATTTCATGTATAACTATACTTACATAAGTGAAGGGAGGAAATTATGCTTTTAGGTTTCTGTAGCAATCTTTTTTAGCAAAAAAGAAAAAAAAAGGACTTCCAATATTAACAAGAAGTTATCTAAAGAGAAGTCAATTTTTACTTTGAAAATAATAGCAAATACAGATAGCTTTCTAATATAGTCAATAGTGGGCCACAAAGAAACATTTTGTTTAAGTCGTGAAAAAGGAAAACAATATTATTTATGTTTTTTGCCATAAAGTTTTTCTGGTTTCATTTAATTTTTACTGCATCAACAAAGCAACCACATGTAGTTGAAAACAATAATCAAGTACATATAATATGTTTTTGGAATATTGTACCACTGAGGACTTTTTAAAAACTTATACTAATGATTAATATAGTACTGAAACTGTATCTCCTTTCTGAAAGAAAAGCTCATTTTGTCATTTGCTTTCTTCTTCATCTCTGGCTCATTGACTGATTTCAACATTTCACTGTCTAGGTTCCATGAGTGAATGTTCAAGCACATCTCTCAAGAAGTGACATATTCAATATTGGATTTGTGATCATTTTATGGAAGGGCGGATAGTATGAAATAGTAGATTAGTCTCAGTTCTTCAGTGCTCAGAGAGTAGTTTAGTCAATTTATCTATTAGGTAGTGGATTTTAAGTGAAGCACTACATCCCAAATTTGTTTGTGCTGACAGATAACTGTATTTATGTTAAACAAACATTGACAATAAATATTTAAAATGCACTTCACTTTACAGATTCCAGTAATATAGAATGTATTTTCAATTTCCAAATTCTTTTTCACATGATATAGAAAGCAAGTGCTATTTTTTAACTATCTGTGTATATGGTTATATACATATGTTAAACATGTTAATAAAAACATTAATATCATGCATTTATAACTATATATGGAATAAATGTGTAATTTATTGGGTGCCCAACTTTTATTTCAAATAATATTTTGATCAAATAATGACTGAAATTTATTGAGCTATTGATATGCCCTTTTTTGTGTAGGCCTAGTAAATGAGGAAATTTTAAAAGTTGTATGATAAATATACTAATATAAAGAAGAATAAACAAAAAATAATATCAGAGCAATATTCTTATTGGACTTAAAATATAATTGTTTAGAAAAATTAATGTGTTGATTACAGAAAAATACATGTTTAAAAGACTGATATTAATTAAATATATGATTATATATTGAAATAATCTTAAAAGATTTTATAGTCCCAAATAGAAGAGAACCTTTAAAGAAGTGGAAAAAAAGAATTTATTTTGCCAAATTTTGGAAATAAGAGTAAGCATCATTATGCTTTTCCAAATTTTAAGTATATCAACACTGAATTGATTCTTCATGATTCAGATGATTCTTGACAGTAAAAATCCATTTATGGGACTTCATTTGGTCGAGTAGAGAATTCAGGTTCATTTAATCACATGAATACAGGTGGTTGTCAACATTTGTGATATAGAAGGCTGATGTGTTCAATATACTTCTTTTATATCTGAAGTATTCTAGTGAACTACTTTCAAGAGTCATATCTATTCCTATTTTTCTTCTAGTAATAGTTCAATACATTTATTAAAGTAACAGCAAGAAGAACATGCCTGTAAAATAAGGAGACTGTCTTCGTAGTATTTGTTTTTCTGTGTATTTGTGTAATTACAGCAGAGAGAATTAACTTTAACCTAGACAGGCATGACTAACATGGCCAGAGCCAAATACAAATGTAAGTCCAAATACCATGTCTACACTTTTAAAATCATAAATCAACCTAATTATTTGAATTATGTATAAATATATTCTGTCTCTTATATTGACAAATATAACTTGAAAATGACTTACAAGAATAGGTTTGGATTTAGAATTCCTAGGCTCCTTGGAGTCTTACTACACAGTGTGTTAGCACACAGAGAGTGGGCTCATTGTCCCTGGTCTACCACCCTTTGCTTCCAATTTCTGGATTTAGCACCCAAATATGTACATGTGACATCTCAATCTACATGTCTACACTCCATCTGCAGTAGCCCCGTCTCTCAGCAAAGTCACCAACTGAACATTGCTCAAGTCTGTGTGCACAAAATAGAGACATGGGCCATTTTTCCAGAGTCAGAGTTCCAATAATTAAGGCTGGTGCCCTTCGGGCAGAGAACTCTGGAATCACAGATAAGTGAAGCATTGTCTTGTATATTGGTTTACTAGGGCTCCTAAAAATACCACTGAACTGGGTAGCTTGAGTAGCAGAAATGTATTGTCTCACGGATCTGTAGGCTAGAAGTCCAAGATCAAAGTGTCGGTGAGTTTAATTCTTTCTGAGGGCTGTGAGGAAGAATATGTTCCATGCCACTATCTTAGTATCTAGTAGTTTACAGGCAATCTTTGGCTTTCCTTGGCTTATAGGTATATGTAGTGCCGATCTCTGCCTTGATGGTCACATGGTGTTTCCCCGTGTTTGTACATATTTGTCCCAAAATTTCCCCTTTATGTAAGAACACCAGTCATACATGATTAGAGGCCAACCTAATGAACGCTTTTTAATTTGATTCTTTCTGTAATGACCCTATCTCCAAATAAAGTCACATTCTGAGGTACAGGGTGCTAGGACTTCAACATATGAATTTTGAGGAGATGTGTTTCAACCAAAACATTTAGAAAATGGAGGCAGGGAGGCAGACATGAGCTAGGGTGGGCATAATCCTTTAACCCTGAAGATACTTTGTTTCACATGGTTCGGTGAAGCTAAAAGAGTTTCAGAGTACCTCTCTAAAATGTAGATGTGGTAGTGTCTGTGGTCCAGGTCTGCAGATTGAATTTAAAGTAGATTATGTAAATTTTACTTTAAACTTTTACGTTCAAATAGAAATTATAACCGCTTTTGTTGTATTCTCATATTTGTTATATGTTTACATATAAATATATAGTTATATTTTACATATAAATAATTAAACATTCTACAAATTAGTATACTGAAGAGCAAAATTATCTTTATTCTTTCAACATTTTCTGGTTATCAAAAATTTACAATTATTTTTGTTACTTAAGAGAAATAAATATGTAATTATTTCTTGGTAAGTACATTACATAAATGTGGAATGTTTTATTTGTAGAATTTAAAATTATTTTCTGCTCTGTATGAATACTAAATCTTGTTTCATCTTGACATCTTATTTTTCTTCATAAAAGTAAGAGGAACCTTGATTTTAATGTCTGTCAAAATGTCAAAACCAAAATATATATATATTTTTCACAAGGGGGCACTCTTTGAATTGGCTCTTTTCCTTTGTTATTCTCTCCAAGACTATATAAAAGCAAATAAATCTCAGTGCTTCTGGCAATCTTAACTTCTTTCCCTCAATCCTCCTCATCCCTATCTCTAAAAACTTTCTGAAGGGCCAAACCAGGCATGCATTGATGATTTACTTCTCCCAAGAGAATACCTGGTTTAATCTCATTACACACACACACACACACACACACGTATATATGTACAGGTACATAGGTATATATATGTATGTATGTATATATGTGTATAAATGTATGTAAGCATACACAGATGTGTATGTGTATATATTTAAAATCTCTGTTACTTCATGAAACCATGGACTCACAGATCCTCTCTCCTCACCTAGAATAGCTTCTCACTGTGGCTCTATACTTCTCATCTCACTTAGTCTTCCATCTCTATCAAACTATACTGGTGTACGTACTATACTTTAGTCAGCAAATTCCCAATAAATTAAAAGTCTTCTTTGGAAGTTTATCCCATCACTCTAACAAAACATAACTATCTCTTTAGAATATTGCTTCTTTGCTTTCCTATAAAGATTATTGCACAATGTCAATTACAGAGAAGCAGAAAGGATGAATAGGAACAACACTGACTGAAAATTCCTGTGAAGGAAAATAGAGAGGGATCTAAAAAAAAAAAAAAAAGGCTTGAGAGTCATCAGATCATGATGTAATTTTCAGTCTTAAAAAGAATAGAAGAAAAAAGGGAAAGAAGGAAGGAACGGAAAGAAGGAAAAGAAAGAAGAATAAAGGGAAGGAGCGCAATCTGCTTGTACAGGTCTGAGAAATTATCAGCAGACTCATGGGGAATCTTCAAACAAATTTCATCTATCAGGGAAATGTGTACTGTCATTGGCTCAGAACAGCATGTGTAAGGTATGGTTCTAGTGTTAATGTGGAGGTGGATTTCAGAGCACAGCAGCTAGGCCTAGCAGTCAATTATGTAGTAGGAGATTTGAGAGGTATATTTTCGTAACTCCCATGTTCCCTCTTGCTTAATATGATTTCTTTCCTTATTTTCTAGGGTATCAAGAAACCCCCACCTCAGTTTCCATTACTTGTCTGAATCCTTAGTTGATTATTCTATATCTTTCTGACATATAGATATCAAAATGCTCTGTAGTTCAGTGCTTAGACATTTTATCTTCTCTATATTCACTTCCCAGCAAATTTTATGCAGCCCTATGATTAAAAGATCCATAGCATGATATCCGTACATATCCATTCTGACCTTTCACCTGAGTTTGGACTTGTTATGTTATAATTTTTTTTAAATCACAAATATGCACCTCGAACACAGGGGGAACTTCCCTCCTCCTCTTCTTTGTCTCTGGACAACACTGAAACATCTATATCACTCTTTCAATTACCAAACGGAAAACTTCTGTATCCACCAAGGATAGAATAATGTATTCCAGATTAGCCCTTCCATGATAAATAGCCATAAAGCTAGATTAAGAAGTATTCAAACAAACATCACTCATTAGAGAAGTGTGAGTCTCCCAGCAGTGAGTCTGTCTTAATATCTTAAATAGTTATCAATATCAACTGTAAATTGTCTTTGATAAGTGTGCACACTGATAGCCCTGTTACTGTGAGTCCAAGCTCCTCCTGTGCACTGTACAACAGGGCAGAAAATGGAGAGACAAAGTGTCGTGGCAAGAATTAGCGACTTTATTCAGAAAGCCAGCATACTGAGAAGATGGTGGACTAGTGGCTCAAAGAACCAACTTCCCTGAGTTAGACTTCAGCCTTCTTTTATACTAAAAGTAGAGGGGTTGTGTCTGGTTGTTACAGACTTCTTGATGATAGCTAGGGCTCCTGAGGTAATATCCTTTGCTCTTGCAGCTGTTCATGTAGGTCTGGTCTCAATGTCCCTGTAAACCTTCAACAAGATAAATGTTATTTTCTGTTCTGCAACTTTTTATCTCTGTATTTCAGGCTATAGGCAATATTCTTTTACTGTTTGAGGAGACAAAGGTGCAAAGCCAGCATGGCTAAGCATAGACAACAGAGCACGAAGGTTAGAGCTAAAGGAATAGATACAATATGGAGTCAGGTTTGTTCTTCTCTGTTCCAGCCCTAGAACCCCTAGGAACAGAATAATAAAAGGAAGGTAATCTAAGATGTCAATCGAATAAATCAAATTGAATAGTTAAAAAAAAATTAACTCAAAAGAAGTCAGAAAGGAAGTAAGAGAGGTAAAGAAAAATAGGACAAATGGAAATCAAATAGCAAGAGAGCAGACGGAAATCATGCCTTAAATATAAATGAACAGTGTGATTAATTGACCAAAATTGTTAAACTGGATAAGAACTTAACACTGGATAATATGTTGCCTGAAAGATATACCTATTTTAAATCTAAAACACAAAAAGGCTGACATAAAAATGCAAATTGTAAGCATAAATTATCTCAGCTATTCTTTATCTGAAAATGTATTTATTTTGCTCTCATTTTTTATGCTGTTCCTGGACCCAAATAGGTCACAAGTACAATGTATTTAGATCCTGCTATGTATAGCATCATGCAAAGTATGCTTTTCAATAGGCAAACAATAGCAAAAATTGCTCACATTCTGTGCCATTCTTTTTTGGCCAGAATCAATTACTTGTGCTCTTTCCTCCTCATTCTTTTACGTTTTAACAGTCTATACTTTAATTTGCACATGGTAGCTATGGGAATGAGATGAGCTTCCATATAACCACTTTACATGGTTGCCTTAAATTTGTTCCCATGTACTATACCAATATTTAAAAAAAAAAAAAAAAAGGCTCTGCATTACACTCACCTAGTAGCTTTGGGAAAATACTGTAAAAAAATTACAAGTTTTCTTTTGGCCTGTTGTATTTGGGAATATGTTGGGGGACCTGAAAACCAGATGGTATAGGTTTTAAGTGTTCCTGAGGTGACACTTTTTTTTGGCCTATCTCTGAACTGGCCACTATAATAATGAAATAAATATCAAAATTTAAGTGGTAGGTAGTATATTGAAATTATTTTATGAACTGGCGTGCTGAAAATTTTTTGATTTTAACAGAACAAACATATGAAACCTATGCAATAAAAAAATTAGAGGCTATGTAGTTAACAGACTGTGAGGGTATTTTGAAACTATAACAAAAACACAACAAAACACTGAGCTTGCTTTTCAGAATTGGACTTGAAATTGCTCAAAACACTGAATTATATTTCTCATTTTTAAAATGAAGCAGAGTCCTTACTGATTAGAGTGAACCAGACAGAAATTGTTCTCAGAAATTAGAAGTCTTTGTAGTTGTCAGATAGAATAAACACAATTCCTGATGGAATGGCTAAGTGACAGCAACCACCTTTTATTCGTTACTTTACCAGAGAATACCCAGTGAATGACAGTTTTTGCAGTCCTGAACCTACATTGTTATTTAAAAAAAATGAAGAATGACTTATAAATTTCTTAGCAGTAATGATGCTTGTCCCAACAGATGAGAGAAAGAGCTAAGCAGCTACAAGATGCTCTGTTTGATGAGAAAGATTATGATTGAAGAAGGAACACGTCAGGGCTTTTATAAACCTGATAGGGGGATTATGTGAGCTATAAAAAATAATGGAGTGTTAGCCATCATAAAACCTCTCCTACTTGATTTATTGAGACTTTGAGGGGGTTACTAAAACCATGTCTCACACAATACATTTCAAGTTAAATAATATTTCAAGTTGAGTTTTACTTTTTGGATCAAAAAAATATAAAGCTATATGGTAATGAGATGTGATTTGAAAACATGAATGAAGAAGATTTCCTTAGATATGATCATAGTATAGTCATACATGCATTATGCTATTATCCTTAACTGGTTATAGTCTATCAACTAGTTAATTATCAAATATAAAATAATGAACACATGAGTAAGAGTAAAGACATTCTGATTCAGTCAGTGAAAATAATCCTGAGTCTATTTTTTTAAATGCATTAACAGAAATATCAGTAAGATCCAAAATGTTCACTATCAAAACAATGACTCTGAGAACCTCTCTATATAGATGTAAAGATGAATATAGATATAGCCATTAGAGTACCAGGCAAATTTAAGTAATTTGTTAGTTGTTAAATCCAAACTTCACTCAAATAAAATTCTTATAGCCATGGCACAATCAATACAGATTCTGCCATGTACAGGCCATGTTGTTATGTATAAGTTATTCAACCTTTCCAAATTTAACTTCTTATCTCTGAACTCTGATACTCTTCTAAAATAGCTAGTATAATGCCTGACACATAATTACCAGTCCGTAAATGAATGTTTACATTATTATAAATAAATTTGCAACAATAATTATATTATTGTGGTTTATTGTTAATGCTAAATTTTTAGAAAGTAATGTTTTCACTGGGGAGAATTAAATAGTTGAATATTTAAGTCTACATTCTTGAATGGTATGCAAAGCATATGTTGGATGTCAGCTGGTTTAAATTGAGATATGTTTGAACAACACCTAGCCACTGATTTTTTGCGTATCACTCCTAGCCTCTACTCCATATACACTAGCACTTTGCACTTCAGTGTGCAATGGCCATGTTTCTAAGCCATAAAGTTATAGTTAATGAGAAAATCTGAAGAACCATCATCATCATAAAAAAAAAAAACATGTTCTTGGTTTCTTTTACTGAAGAGGGGAAGTAATTGCTACTAACAGTTATTGCCCAACTTTAACTGCTTATTGTTCCTAAAGCTATTTTTGGCCTATGAATTTTCCCTATTCTTGTGCAATTAGTTAAAGCCATGTGAATGAGAAAATATGTAATATTTTCTGAGTGCATAATTGAATTTGAGTGAATTTGGTTTAAAAAAATTATCTAATGTGATATTTCATGTTATAGGGAAAAATGAGATTGATGGAAAATTAAATATTTACAATGGATATTTATCCCATTTAAGAATATGTCTAGCAAAGCAGACTTACAGTTTTATTAATTCTCATTCAGATATAATGGCTTTAAATGTAAATGTTGGTGAGAAAGAATTTGAAAACAGAAGTTACAGTTGTGAAATAGTTACAGCAAAGTTTTCACAAATAGGATACAGTTCAAGGGGAAAAAAGTGTATGGGGCCAGATTCTCTCTAGTTATATAAATTGTGATAAATGCTATCTTAACCTTTTCACACAGTTGCTAGATGCATTTCATATTTTATTCATTTTCTTCCCTGAAACTTTAAGAACATCATGAGAGACTGATTGTGTTTTTCATTTTTAAATTTTGAGACAACTAGAAATGGACATCCTCATTTAAATGATTCTAATATAATCACAGCATCTTCAATGAGCAGGGCGCTGAAATTGACTTCATCACTAGCTCCAACAGTTAAGAACTTTCATAGTACATTGGTTTTACGACTTTTCTAAAAATTCTAAATCTTTACAATTAAGCTGATACAAGTGAAAGAATGAATTTTTCATTAAAACAGTGTGAATTAATTCCATTTTTCTTCGCTTTTTAGGAAATACGACAAGAAATTCTATATCACAGTTTCTGAAACAATAAAAAATAGTCCAATTTCTGGATAAATACACATGTAGAGCTTATATGTGTGAGATTAAATTTAGAATATGAACACTCCATGTGATAGTGTTACCATGATTTGTAGAAAAACAAATGTTCAAGTTCATTCATGTATTTTGTTACATCATCTGTTGCATTTATGTTATAGTTTACAAAGGATTTTAGTGTTGTAGCTAATTCTTTTTTACAGCTAGTTCTCTTTTCAGGTTCTAGCTAGTTTTCTTTAATGGGTCAAGATTAAAAATGTACCTTTTGTCTTTTCCCACTTGCTGTATCTCTAAGGCTTTTCTCTATGAATTGTCAATATGATATCCCTTATGTTTGTTAAAAATTTATCTCTAAAAATCTAATATGTCAATCCAATTTAGGGCAGCACTTGTTAAGCTAAGTCTTTACACTAGTTTGGAAGATAATAAATTGTTCATCAAACAAAGTGATAACAAGGAAAGGGGGGGCACTTATAATCCTTTTCAGGTGAATTTTTTGACCTCAGTGACTCACATCAGGGCTGGATCACAATTCCTTACAGCTGGGGCTTTTGAGAAGCTTTTCTGAAATGCGAGATATAACAAGGCTATAGTTTGAGGTTCATTTTTATTTTCTCTTAGGAATGAGGTAACATTCTAAATCAAGGTAAAAACACTGAGTTTCAGTGGATTTCTCCAACAGGAAAAAAGTATATATATATATATATATATATATATATATATATATATATACACACACACACATATATATATAGATATATGTATATGTATATATAATCATATATATATGATTATATTCCCTAACATTCAGCTGCTGATTGCTGAAAGAAGTTCCTAAACATTGAAAAAATATCCAAAACACATTTAAAATATTTGTGATTTTGCTTAAATCTTCAACATATTTCATAGGTGCTCTTCAGTAGTATCAATGTGGTAGGCTCATTTGATTTTCAAAAAAGAAAAATTTGAATATACCAGAGGCATTTGACATGGAAGATCAGATTTGGTAAAAATCCTACTGACTCTCACCTATAGGACAAATCACACCATAATCTCTTCAACCAGGAGCCCCACTTTCATGCAGCTGTTTCCAACTAAATGACATTTCTTATTTATGCAGAATGTGTTTCTTAACTTTCTTAGGTTTAGATAACTTCCTTTGTTCAAGGCCACTTATCATTTAGAAACAGAACTGAAATGTTTTGATACACCAAGGCAGGATTAGCTCTTCCACTGTTTACGTGTAAAGATAGACATGATCACTTATTCTATGGTAAAGGACTGACAGCGCAAATCTTCCTTTGCTAAGCAACCTGCATAGTCTTTAGGGGATGAAATGCATGCTAAAATCGCAATGAAAGGAAAGCAGTAGCTCTCAGCATTTGAAAGAAAAAAAAAAAAAGGTTAAAAAAAGCATTAACTGGGCTTCCCTGGTGGCGCAGTGGTTGAGAGTCTGCTTGCCGATGCAGGGGACGCGGGTTCGTGCCCCGGTCCGGGAGGATCCCACATGCCGTGGAGCGGCTGGGCCGTGAGCCATGGCCACTGAGCCTGCGCGTCCGGAGCCTGTGCTCCACAATGGGAGAGGCCACAACAGTGAGAGACCCGCGTACCGCAAAAAAAAAACCCCAAAAACAAAACAAAACAAAAAAAGCATTAACTGATAGAAATTTTTGCAATACATGGCTGTGTAGTAAATTTAACATTTTACAGATATGTCTAATTATAGTTCACAGATTTTTAAATAAATTTTACGTGATAAATTTATTCCAAAATAAAAGATAACTTTTGTGTTTCATTTATAATTGGTTCTACACAAATAGCTGTCCAAATCAATACAACTAAAGTAGTATAATTTGTACAATGCACACATAGATTGATTATTTTATCATTAGTGATAAATTAACAGGCTAATTTCATAAATAGTTGGACAAAAATCTATTCAGACAAATGCAAAAAGAGGAATTGTTATATAAATAAAGTAAATAAGTCAATAATCCAAATTCACGTTTACCATTTAAATGACTATTTTAATTGGCTTGACCTATGATGCTAATTCATTCGTGACATGTATACATTGCCCATGATGGAAAAGAAACTCCAAATATCTAATGTATATATATATTTATAGTATACTACGTAATTTCAATATAAATAATTCAAAGATATTATCTTCAAGTTCTTAGTATAGGAAAACCACAAGTATAAAGTAGAGATTTCATGATTTCAACACAGGGTACCATGAGGTCCCATCATTTCATGTTTTATCACCAGGTAATATCAATTCTTAAAACCTTAAATACTAGCCATCACAAAATATTTTCATAGAAAATAGTTTCCTGTAAGATATATGGGAGGGGCTTCCTTGGTGGCGCAGTGGTTAAGAATCCGCCTGCCAATGCAGAAGACACGGATTTGAACCCTGGTCCGGGAAGATCCCACGTGCCGTGGAGCAACTAAGCCCATGCACCACAACTACTGAGCCTGCGCTCTAGAGCCTGCAAACCACAATTACTGAGCCCGCATGTCGCAACTACTGAAGCCCACGCACCTAGAGCCTGTGCTCCGCAACGAGAGAAGCCACTGCAATGAGAAGCCCACACACCACAACGAAGAGTAGCCCCTGCTGGCTGCAACTAGAGAAAGCCTGTGAACAGCAATGAAGACCCAATGCAGCCAAATATAAGTAAATAATTAATTAATTAAGAAAAAGATATATGGGAGGTATAAAGGAGAAATTTAGAAAATAAGCATTTATTAAACATAAACCATAAATCATAACGGCTATGACATTCACCTCTGCCACTAATCTTAAAGCCTAAATTGCAAAATACAGCTTCATTCTACCAACATCCATTCTACTCTCTCCTTTCTCTGCCACCAGCACAGCTGGACTGGGTTCTTGTTCAGGCAACATGAACTTTTATTCTTGTAGAATATGAGTCCTTGGTGATCTTGCCCTAGTTGGTAGATATCATTTTCCACTGATCAATAGTACAGTATGAAGGAGTACTGGGAAATATTTCATTGGATTAACTGGGTCCCAAAGATAATCCTCTTTGCCCCCATTAAATAGCAGAAACCAGTTTTTCCCTCAATTGGAATCAATTAATCTCCCAGCTAAGTGAGTAGAAAGCAGTCTTAAATTCCATTTCATCTGAACATGTACTTTTCCTGGTGGTTGCATTCATCTGTTGGTCACTTGGTTCTCCAGTCTTTTCCAGAGACAGAAGGCAAAACATGTTGATTATTATTAAAGTCATATTGAAAGGGCTATTCTCAATTTTACCCAATGCTTCTCAAGGCAATGATTCCTGTCTCTGGGGGAGAGGGCGTTATATATTTGTCACTGGTTTAAAATATATACCATGTAATATAGACTGGTCATGACATTTGTAGTATTTTATCTCCCAGTTGGTGCCATAATTTAGCCTTCAATAGGACATTCTATATTTCTACCAGGTCACTGCTTTTGACTGATGGGGGCATATTAGTAATTTCAGTGGGCACAAACATTCCTTTTTAAACATAGTTTTATTGAGGTATGATTGACTTATGATGAGCTGTACGTGTTTGAGCTACACATCTTTTTTTTTCTTCCAGTTTTGTTGAGATTATAATTGACATACAGCACTGTATCAGTTTACTAGGTGTACAGAATGTTTTGAATTATCACAAAATTATCATGAAATGATTATATAATAAGTTTAGTGAAAATCCATCATCTCATATAGATACAAAATTAAAGAAATAGAGAAAAACTTTCCTGTGATGAAAACATTTTGGATTTACTCTAACAAATTTCATATATAACATAGAGCAGTGTTAATTATATTTATTATGTTGTATATTACATCCCTAATACTTACTTATCTTATAACTGGAAGTTTGGACCTTTTGACTGCCTTCATCCAATCCTCCTCCCCCCACCCCCCACTTCTGTTAACCATAAATATAATCTCTTTTTCTATGAGCTTGTTTGTTTGTTTTTGAAGTATAATCGACCTACAGCACTATGTTAGTTCCTGTTACACAACACAGTGATTCAATATTTCTGTACATTTCAAGATGATCACCATGATAAATCTGGTTAAGATATGTCAAAGATACTACATAGTTATTGGCTGTATTCCCCACAGTGAACATTTCATATCTGCAAATCATTTATATTGAAACTGAAAAGTTGTACATTTTCATCTCCCTCACCCTTTTCTTCTGCCAGCATCCTCCCCTCTGGCATCTACCTGTTTGTTCTCTGTATCTGTAATTTTGTTTCTGCGTTTTTTGTTGTTTTCTTAGATTCCACTTATAAGTGAAATCATACAGTATTTGTATTTCTCTGACTTAACTTCACTTAGTATGATAACCTCTAGGTCCATCCACGTTGTCACAAATGGCAAGAATTCATTCTATTTAGAGCTAAGGAATATTCCATTATGTATATATCTATATACATTTTATTGAGTAACAAATAGAATATGTTTATTAGGAACTAAATATCTAATTTTCATGTGGAGGTTGAGCAAAACGTTATCTATAGAATTTTTTATTGACTGCAAATAATTTGAAACCTTTGTGTGTGTATGTATATTTATAAATGTATTATATGTATAGATTTATATACATTATATAGCTCTTTTTTAACGTGTCCCAGTTTTTTATTTATGCAGGTATAGTTGATTTACAATATTACATAACTTTCAGGTGTACAACATTGTGATTCACAATTTTTAGACAGAGGCTACATTTATAGTGTTATAAAATACTGCTATATTCCCTATTCTGTAAAATATATCCTTTTAGCTTATTCAATTTATACATAGTAATTTGTAGCTCTTAATCCACTACCCCCAACTTGCCCCTTCACTTTCCCTGTCCCCACTGGTAACCACTAGGTTCTCTATACCTGTGAATCTGTTCCTTTGTTGTGTTTACTCGTTTGTTTTATTTTGTAAATTCCACATATAAATGATGACATACAGTATTTGTCTTTCTCTGGCTGACTTATTACACTAAGCATAATACCCTCCAGGTCCATTCATGCTGTCGCAAATAGCAAAATTTCATTCTTTTTAATGGCTGAGTAGTATTTCATTGTAAATAAATACCACATCTTCTTTATTTATTCATGTGTTGTTAGACACTTAGTTTGCTTCTATGTCTTGACTGTTGTAGATAATGCTGCTATGAACATTGGGGTGTATGTATCTTTTCAAATTAGTGTTTTCACTTCCTTATAGCCAGGAGTGGAATTTCTGGATTATGTGGTCATTCTATTTTTAGTGGAACTACCATGCTGTTTTCCACAATGGCTGCACCAATTTACATTCTCACTAACAGTGTATGAGGGTTCTCTTTTCTCCACTTCCTCAACAACATTTGTTATATGTGGTCTTTTTGATGATAGCCATTCTGATGTGATGTGATATCTCGTGGTTTGGATTTGCACTTCTCTAATAATTAGTGTTGTTGAGCATATTTTCATGTGCCTGTTGGCCATATGTATGGCTTCTTTGGAAAAATTTCTATTCATATCTTCTGCCCATTTTTAAATCAAGTTGTTAGTTTTTTGATATTGAGTTGTGTAAGCTGTTCAATGATTTTTGGATATTAACCCCTTATTTGTCATATCATTTACAAATATTTTCTCAGTAAGTTGACTTTTAGTTTTGTCAGTGGTTTCCTTTGCTGTGAAAAAGCTTTGTAAGTTTAATTAAGTCCCATTTGTTTATTTTTGCTTTTATTTCCTCTGTCTTAGGTGATAGATCCCAAAAATATTGCTAAGAATTATGTTCTTCTATCTCCTCATTTTTGTCATTTGCTGCTCATGTTTCTATATATTTGGTAGGTTGGTTTCATTTTCCAACCTTGAAGAAGTGACCTTTTGTAGAAGACATTCTATGTACCTCAATAGCACACTCCCCTCTGGTTGCCAGCTATATGCTCCAGGGATGCCCCCTATGTGGGTTGCATGGGTCCTTCTGCTGTGTTGCTCTGACTACTATAGGTGGTTTGGTACTTGTGCTTGGCCCTCAGTTGTGTTGGTTGCCAAGCTCTGCCTTGTGTGGAGGCTGCCAGCCACAGCTGGATGAGACTGGGCCATGAGATGCCTGGCTCCAGAGCCCAGGGGGATCCTGGAGTTAGTGGTGGCAGAGCCAGGTTCTGGGATAGGTGGTACTGTCTTTGGATGTAGTGTTGGCCTGATGGTTTGCAGGGCTGATTCCTGACATGGCTGACTGTGGGGTTTGACATATTCCAAATCTTGTGTCAGCCCACTGGTGAGTGAGGCTGGATCTCGAGAAGGCTGGCTGAAGGGTCCAAGGTGTCTCAGAGTTGGTGCAGCTCTGCTGTTGGGTGGGGCCAGGTCCTAGGCCTTCTGATGAAAAGGGCTGTGTGTCAGGGCAGCTTTGGGCTCAGGAGTCTTAAAGCAGCCTACTTGCTGGTGGGTGGGCTGTGTCCCCCACTGGATAGTTGCTTGAATTGGCCTGAGGCCAGTCAGTAAAGTGTTGATTGGTTATTGGGTGAGGTGGGGGGTGGGGGGAGTCCCTGCACTAATAAACTAGAAGGAGGATTCCAAAATGGTACCTGTCAGCATCAGTGTCCTTGTGGTAAAATGAGCTCCCAAATTGGCTGCTGCCAGTGTCTGTGTTGCCAGGTTGAGCTCCAGTTGCCTCATGTCTTTTTGGAAGCTCTCTAAGATCAGCAGGCTCCTTTCAAATCACTGCTTCTGCTCTGGGTCCCAGAACATGTGAGATTTTGTGTGCATCTTTTAAGAGTGGAGTCTCTGTTTGCCACAGATCTCTAGCTCTCCCAAAAGTAATCCCTACTGGCCTTCAAAGCCAGACATTCTGGGGGCCTGTCTCTCTGGTTCAGGACAGTGGGCCTAAGGAGCCCAATGTGGGGCTTGGCCCCCTCACTCCTTGGAGAGAACCTCTGCAATTGTAATTTTCCTCTCATTTGTTGATCACCAACCTGGGGGTATGGTCTTGACTATATTGCATCCCTCCCTCTCCTACCCATCTTCTTGTGGTTCTTTCTTTACATCTTTCTTGTGGAAGATCTTTTCTACTAGATTCTGGTCTTTCTCATCAATAGTTGCTCTGTAAATATTTGTGACTTTATTGGTGTGCGTATTGGAGGTGAGCTCAGGATTTTTCTAATCCACCATCTTGGCCAGAAAGTCTAAGCTACACATCTTGGTAAGTTTGATATATGTATACACCATGACATAATCATCACAGCAAAGATAGTGAATATATTCAGTCACCACCATGTATGTTGTCTTGCACCTCACTGTAATTTCTTCTTTATGTCCCTTTCATTCCATACCCAACAGGTATCCACTAATCTGTGTTTTCTTATATTTTGTCTGTTTTTTTGTTTTGTTTTGTTTTTACTGAAGGATAGAAGATAAATCTGGCCTCTGTTGCTTCAACTTGATCAGAAGTGGAAGTTCTGCATTTCTTAAACTATAAATGTATCTCATAAGCAGGAACAATATTGAGTAGAGCAAAATGGTGATAAAGATTGTTTCAAGACCAGAGCTAGTAATGTTGATAGAAATGCTATTGTAAGGGAAGGCAAATCCATACCCAGAATATGTGTCTATTCCTATGAGAAAAAAAATATATATATCCAGTCATAACAAAAAGATGTAATCAACCTATCACTAGGTAGCCAGTTGGTTGTTCCATGGTAATTGTGTCATATCAGTGTTGCAGCATTGTCCTCTAATGTTACCTGGTTTTGTACTCAGCAGTAGTATTATGGGGAGAAATCTTGGTGAGAATTCTACGTATCTGAACTCATGAGCTTTCACTGTAGTTGCCTTCTGGTGGGCATATTCATTGGACATCAATAGCTCTACATAATATGCCCATCCATACAGAAAGTACTACCCACATTCTTATCTTTTCAGATTTACTTGCCACATTAATTTTTCAATTTTATTTTTTCTGAATTTTGTTAAGCTGGCCAACTTATTCGTCCCTGCCTAGGATTCATAACTGGTTATTTCGGTATCTCAGTTCATTTATATTTCCACACAAAGTAGATAAGGTATTTCACCAAATTATATGTTTACTGAAAGGATTTCCTGTCCCTAGAGTCATTCAGGAAAACCCAAGTAGTGTTAAGTAGCCACACATATTAAGCTAGAATTGGAATGTGATGCAGATCCATCTGTAAGTAAGGATAGACTATAGGCAACTCCCCACGAGACCCAGGTATGGGTTGAGAGAGCTGGCAAAGTAGTTAGAGCAAGTACCATGGATGTCTTTTCCACCTTCTTATGCAGATTATTTGCACAAAACCTACATGGGCAAAATACATATATTTTATTTTTCTACTTTAAACTTGAGTGCTACTATGCCATCTAATTTTTGTTTAATTTTTTTTTTTTTTTTTTTTTGCGGTACGCGGGCCTCTCACTGTTGTGGCCTCTCCCGTTGCGGAGCACAGGCTCTGGACGTACAGGCTCAGTGACCATGGCTCATCGGGCCAGCCGCTCTGCGGCATGTGGGATCTTCCCAGACCGGGGCATGAACCCGCGTCCCCTGCATCGGCAGGCAGACTCTCAACCACTTCGCCACCAGGGAAGCCCTGTTTAATGTATCTTATATACTGCATTTATAGGGTGCGATTAGAGACTCATAGTGACTTGATGTCTCCCAGTCAGGAGTTTAGCTCCTACCAGGGCTCTTTAGCAAGCTAGAACCTGGCATTCCTCCAAAATACCTAATGGTCTGTGTTGCAATCCTCCAAAGACAACTCACTGGAGACTCCATTCAGATTTTAGCATTACCACAGATACCATTTGATGTGCTGAATCATAAAATAGGACCATTTGCACCTGATGAAGAGATCTATTTTGCTCCATGACCCACTCAAAACTGATAGCTTTATGGGTTGCCTGATAAATAGGTTAAAGCAGAATAGCCAAATGTAGTATACATTTGCTCCCAAATCCAGGGAGATACACTAAGATTTGGGGCTTTTTTTCATGATGAATAGTATAGGAGGCCTCTTATTTTAAAAAAGTACCCCATCATTCCTCTGTGTAAGGTGTCTTAGATGATCAAATTCCTTCTAAACTGTGGTATTATACAGATAAAGAAAATTTACATAGCCCTGTGTCAAAGACATCAGATAAAATCTTAGACTAACATAAATTATTATTTTTCCTTACTGATGGAAATTAGAAAAAATTGCAGCATAACTTGTGTTAATGTTCACATTTTTTCAATAAAGATACCACATCTTGACAGTATTTATGATTAGCATCACCATCTAAGAATGGCATCATGGAATCATTGTAATTCTTAATGACTAATCTGGATTTAGCACTGATCAAAATATTTTAAAGGGGATAAAGTAGTAAATAATCAACTATGCATTCCTCAAACCTTTTGTAGTAATAATAATTCTCTACAATTCAACCTAGTATGTAACACTGCTATGGCTCACTGTCTTTGTAGGATGTGGGTAGTTTAAGGAGCTTCTAACTAGCCTTTTCTAGTTATGACTCCTGTCTATAAGGATTCTCTGCAGGAGAATCTGTCCCATGCCTGTGCCCTGTCTTCTCATGGTTGCTGGCAATCCTTGATGTTCCTTGACTTAGAGCTGCATCACTCCAATCTTTGCCTCAGTCACCATGTGGCCTTTATTTCCTATGTCTCTTCTGTGTCTCTATGTGTCTCCAAATCTGTTTTTCCTTATAAGGACAACAGTCATTGGATTTAGAGCCCACACTAGTATAATATGAGTTCATCTTAACGTAAAGATATTTCCAAATAAAATCACATTCACAAGTGCCAGGCATTAGGATTGCAATATCTTTATAGGGGTACAAGTCAGCCTACAACCGGTATATAGGTACTACAAGAGGTAATATCGTAACTCTGAACTTAGTACAGCAGAATGACAAATGTGGAGTGGATCAAGAAGGGCAAATGAAACATATTGAGTACATATGCCGATGAGATAGAAAGATCAAAGAGAGTTTCTGAGAACAAAACCCTGAGCATCGAAAGATGGTCTGGTCGAGGAAATTAATTCACTGCCAAATCAACCCATACTTGCAATCTTTGTACATTATGCGATGGTGTATGCTTTGAGCTAAAATCTGCTATGTAAATATTGAACCTGTAATTTTCCAAATTGGAATTTTTATAGTAATATCCTAATTTTTTTGCTGTAGCATTGCATAGCAGGTATTTTGATGTAATGGTATAATTTGCACTTTATCCATAGGTTACTGAAATTAACCAAGGCAAATGGACAAACTCTGAAAGTTTGGACTTGAACCAGAATACCAAATCTTGGTAAAGCTCTGGGTTATTTTCTTTTCAGGAAGTCAATGATATTATTTGATATTTATTTGTCAGTTTGTCAATAGTGCTTATAACTGCAGTCGTTGCTTACGAATGACATCTTTCTGATTGGTCAGGACCCATGCCCTACAGTTACTAAAATTTTTGACTGGGTATATGTGATCATGGTAGTTTCCTTTTCAAATTACATATCTGGGAAAATGGTGGATGTGTATGTTTCATAGTCAACATGAACATGCAAATGGATATTCGGCATTTTTGCTGCTCAGCAGTAGATGTCAATTTCATTATGGTAAAAACCACCTTGCATGATGTTTGTAAAATCCTCTCTATCTCAAGCCATTTAGTCAGAGGAAGTATTTATAAGGAGTAGCCACACTTCCCAGTACCTATAGTGGGACAGTGATGGTTCAGGGATGACCATATAACACAAAACAAATGCAGAAATGTTTTCCATAGGTTTTGATGTAAAACACTGGGGACATCGTCTGAAATCTCAAGTAATGAGACTGCTTAAAGCTTTGTATTTCTGAAACCATGTTCCCTAACTCTCTCAAGACTAAAAATAAAGAAAAAAAATTAAGAAAATAGATGGACAATAGATAGACAAATCTCAGAGGAGAAATTACCCAAATATGGAAAAATCTCAGAAATCCATAACTTTGGTAGAGGTTGCTCATGCCAGAAATGCATTTGTATTAAGATTTCCAGTATGCACAGACAATAAATGTCCCTTTTCTTTAAGATAGTCTGATTAATTCTCCTGACTTCCAGATAAAATTATGTTGACTGAACAGTAGAATTAAAAGAAAAAATAAAAGTAGATGCATCCAATTACATTTAATATTAACAGCAGATTTTACATTAATATTACTTGGCTCACTAAGTCCAGGCCATAGATGTAGCAAAATGTTTGGCATACGGAGCTGAAGGAAAAATGGCAGCTTCATGCACAAAGAATTGTCTCCTTTTTGCTGAATGAATGACACTAGAACAAAAATTAAACACAAGAATAAATGTGTGTGTGTTTTGAAAGTTGTTTCTAAAAATGATTTATTCATTTCTGAATAGTTAGATTAGTTATTTCTCAACTATACATTTGATGTTTACTGTAATACAGAGTAATTATATTCACATCTGGTTTAAATTGGACTTATATAGCAAGGGCATTTAAAAATATATATATATATTTTTTATCTTCTATGCCTTTATATAGTTAATAGTTTCTCCATGTTATACATAAGAAAGCTCACTCAGTAAGTTTAGGTAACTTCCCCCAGGTTATCTTAATGATCAACTGAAATTGTCATTTTCATGAATATTTCCTCCATTGAACCCACAAACTGGTTTCTAAAGGAGTATCTTTTCTAGAAATATCCATTTGTCCAAATCCAGACATTTACCTTTCAATTCCCTGATTCCCCCAGGGAAATCAATCTAGTGTGTTCTCAGCATGTGGAAAATAATAAAAACAATACTTATTTGTTTTGGGGTTCCTCTTTTGGCATACTAACCTCCAGGACTTTCTTCTATTGCTGAATGTTACTTCTCGCATCTGTGATAAATTATTTCAGCCCATTACATTTTCTTCCCTCCAATTATTGTATCTCATGGTTGCTTTGGACTAAGTTGACTAAGTTCAAATATTTTGTTTTGAGCAACACTAAAAATTTTCCTAACTGCCACAATCTGTACCCCTAACCAATGAACAGCATTTTGACTGATGGAAAAATTATCAGCAATAATTTAGGTCAAAACATCTGTTTGTTGTATCATTCACTCAGTATTACGTGATGAAAATGCCAATGTTAATATTATTGCTGGTAAATAGCTAACAATAAGTAAACCTTTTAAAGCTGACTTTTAGTTAGAATTATCTTAGGAATGGCGAAAATATTGAATCAAACGGTATGCCAATCTTAAAGGTAAATTAAGTAAATACTCTAAGAAGTACATTTCCCCCATTACTCCTTACCTTGACTTAAGAAATTTGTAATTGAGCTGAAACTATATATTTTATATTCTTATTTGGAAAACTTCTAATGGCTCTATGATATTTTTGAATATGTTTTCAAATATTTGCATCTACACAATAACTTAATTTTTCCCATTAGGAATCTACTTATTATTTATGTGCATTTCTTTACCATTTCAAGAATAAAAGTTGGGAAAGATAAACTCTAAAGCCCACAAAACATTAATATGCTATGTTTTCTTCTAGATAAAGCATGAGTTAAATAGGCAGTTAAGTGGTACATATTCACAGTCAATGCTGTTAAAATTCCATATTTTAAAAATTATTTTACATATCAAACCATATGTTTGATAGTCTAACTGGTAAATTCACTCATGTTATTCAAAATAAAAGAATACTCTTTCTGTCAGAATTTAATTTTGAAATATTTTATTTAAACATATGTCAATCTATTGTCAGATGCATACAGTGTAAAGTGTCATGCAGAAGAGTAAAAGCAATGAATTCTAGCTATTAAATATGATAGTTTCTTAGAAAAACAAAGACACCAATTTCTTTCAATATACATGTCAATGAATTATATAAGTTTGATATTTTAAGTGTATATTTACCTCTCTGGAAAGAGAAGTTTAAAGTTATAGTCTGCTTCATTAATATTTTGGAATGTTCCAACTGCCAACATCACAGTAATCATATGAAAGTTAATATTTTAAATAAAATACAGATTATTTTAAAAATATATTTTATGGACAACCTGGAAGAAATGGATAAATTCCTGGAAGGTAAAATCTTCAAGACTGAATTAGGAAGGAATAGAAAATCTGAACAGACCAATGACTAGTAATGAAAATGAACGAATAACCAAAAAACTCCCAATGAACAAAAGTCCAGGACCAGGCAGCTTCAGAGGTGAATTCTACAAAAAAAAAAAAAAAATTAAAGAAGAGTTCATACCTATCTTCCTCAAACTATTCCCAAAAATTGAAAAGGAAGAAACACTTTTAAATTCATACTATGAGGCTGGCATCAACTTGATACCAAACCAGATGAAGACACTATATAAAAGAGAAAATTACAGGCCAATGTCCCGATGAACATGGATTAGAAAATCTTTAACAAAATATTAGCAAAGTAAATTCAACAATACATTAAAAAGATCATGTACCATTTTCAAGTGGGATTTAGTCCAGGGATGCAAGGATGGTTCAATATCTGCAAATCTGTCAATGTGATACACCACATTTACAAATTAAAGAATAAAAACCATATGAACATCTAAATAGATGCAGAAAAAGCTTTGGACAAAATCGAACATCCGCTTATGATAAAATCTCTCCAGAAGAAGTTGGTATAGAGGGAACATACCTTAACATAATAAAGACCATATATGACAAGCCCACAGCTAACATCATACTCAATGGTGAAAAACTAAGAGCATTTCCTGTCAGATCAGGAATGAGACAAGGATGCCCACTCTCACCCCTTTTATTCAACATAGTATTGGAAATCATAGCCACAACCATCAGACTAGAAAAAGGGATAGAATGCATACAAGTTAAAAATGGAAGAAGGAAAACTACCCCTATTGGCCGATGACTTAATACTATATATAGAAAACCCTAAAGACTCCACCAGAAAACTATTAGAACTAATAAATGAATTCAGTAAAGTTTCAGGATACAAAATCAATATACAGAAAACTGTATGTTTCTATACACTAATAAAAACTATCAGAAGGAAAAAATAAGAAAACAGTCCCATTTACAGTTGCATCAAGAAGAATAAATACCCAGGAAGAAATTTAACCAATGACATGAAAGACCTATACACTGAAAACTGTAAGATATTGATGAAAAAAATTGAAGATGACACAAATTAATGGAAAGATATACCATGCTAGTGGATTGGAAGAATTAACACTTAAAATGTCCATACTACTCAAAGCAATCCACAGAATCAGTGCATTCCCTATCAAAATATCAATGGCATTTTTCACAGAATTGGAATAAACAATCTTAAAATTTGCATGGAACTACAATAGGTTCCAAATAACCAACACAATCTTATGATAAAAGAATAAAGCTGAAGGTACCACACTTCCTGATTTCAAACTATACTGCAAAGCTATTGTAGTAAAACTGTATGATTCTGGCACAAAAACAGACAAATAGATCAATGGAACAGCATAGAGAGTCCAGAAATAAACCCGCACTTATATGGTCAATGAACTTATGACAAAGAAGCCAAGAATATACATTGGGGGAAAGACAGTCTCTTCAATAAATTGTGCTGGGAAAACCGAATAGCTACATGCAAAAGAATAAATCTGGAACACTTTCTTACATCATCTGCAAAAATAAACTCAAAATAGATTAAGATTAAACGTAAGACCTGAAACCATAAGACTCCTAGACGAAAATATAGGGAGTATGCTCTTTGACATCAGTTTTAGCAGTGTTTTTTTTTTTTGGCCGTCGGGTGTCTGTCCCCTCAGGCAAGGACAGCAGAAAGGAAAATAAACAAATGCAACTACATCAAACTAAAAAGTTTTTACACGGCAAAGAAAGCCATCAACAAAATTAAAAGTTGACCTGAATCGGAGAAGATATTTGCAAATGATATGTTGGATAAGGGATTAATATCAAAACTATATAAAGAACTCACAAACTTAATTTTAAAAATCCAATTAAAAATGGATGGAGGACCTGAGCAGGCATTGTTCCAAAGACATAATGATAGCCAATGACACATGAAAATGTGCTCATCATCACTAATTTGCAGGGGAATGTAAATCAAAACCACAATGAGATATCACCTCACACCTGTTGAATGGCTATTATCAAATAGACAAGAAATAACAAGTGTTGGTGAGGATGTGGAGAAAAGAGAATGCTTATGCACTGTTGGTGATAATGTAAATTGGTATAGCCTCTATGGAAAGCCGTATGGAGGCTCCTCAAAATGTTAAAAATAGAACTACTATATGTTCTAGCGACTCCACTTGTGGGTATTTATCCAAAACAAAAACAAGAACACTAATTCAAAAAGATATATGAACCCTTAGGTTAATTGAAGAATTATTTATAGTAACCAAGAAATGGAAGAAAGCTAAATGTTCATCAGTAGATGAATGCAGATATATATATAGGTATATATATATAACAGAATTTATTATATATTATAGATTAATGATTATATGTGTGTTAGTATATTAATAATAGTAATATTGTATGTTTAGTAGAATATTACTGATCCATAAAAAATAATGAAATCTTGCCATTTGTGATAACATGTATGGTCCTTGAGGGTATTATGCTAACTGAAATAAGTCAGGCAAAGACAAATAACATGATTTCACTCATATGTGTAATCTAAGAAACACAAAAAATGAACAAACAAACCAAAACAAAAACAAATAGATACAGAGAACAGATTGGTTACTGCCAGAGGGAAGGTGGGGGTTGAGCAAAATAAGTGAAGAGGATTGAGATGTACAAACTACCAGTTATAAAATAAATAAGCCACAAGGATGTAACGTACAGCATAGGTAATATAGTCAATAGTACTGCAATAGCTTTTTATGGTGACAGTTAGTTACTAAACATATTGTGTTGATCAATTTGTGATGTATATAAATGTCAAATCACTATGTTGTATACCCTGAAACTAATATAATATTGTATGTCAACTATATTTCAATAAAAAATAAATATAACTATAAAATATACTTGAATAAAAAGTACAGACAAACTCACTAAGTGCTGTTATCAAAATACACATTAATTCTTTATCTGTAGTAGAAACGGAATATATTAGTTGAATTGATTTAGGGACTGTGACCAGGTAAAAGAGAAAATTGCTGTACCACGCTAAAATAAGAAGATAAATGCTTTATATCATGTATTGATATATTCCAAAAATGTATATCCTAAAATCTTATTCATATATTACTTTTTAAAAGTAGTTTCAAAACTTTATTTTGAAAATTTTCCCAAAACAATATTCAAAGTCCTGATATCTCTAATGACTTCAGAATTGATTCAATACACTTATAAAAATTTCATGTAGTATTTTAGATTCTTCATGGATCTATGTTTATGTATTTGAATTGCACAAGCGTTGCCTTGGAATGAGAGTCTCAGTTTGAACTCACAATTTTTTCTTCTAGTTCTGCATCTTTTCTTTTTGTGATCATGAATCATGTTGATAACACTGTTACAATAATATAGTTTCTGACCCTGGACATAGCCCCCATACATAGAGTTGTAAACTTGGTGATAGATAGTGCCCAGTAATGAAACCAAAATATAATGCAAATTCAAAATTAAGTGTTAGTCTTAACAGTGCCTCGAATTACAATTCATTAGATCAGAAAGTGTGCATATCAGACTAGAGAAATCAATTCATATAGAAAACAGAAGGCATAATCCATAAAAGCTAATCTCTATATCACTAGGTTTTAGCCCTAGACATATAGACTCAGCCATTAGTAGAAAAGAAACAGGTAAGGATTCTTCAGATTACATATTTAATTTCTCTTCCTATCTAAGGCAACAGCACTTGTCATAGTATTACTGCAAGTTTTATAAGAGCATCAAATGACATTATGTATGGTTTAGTTTTCTACTGCACTTTAACAAATTACCACAAACTTAATGACTTCAATTTATTAGTTGACAGTTCTGTAGTTCAAAAGTTTGGCACAGTGTGCCTGGGTTCTGTTATCGTTGTACTACAAGGTTGAAATTAAGGCCAAGTTCTCATCCAGAGTCTAAAGGAAAAACTCTTCGGATTGTTGGAAGAATTCAGGTTCTGTGGCAGAAGGATTGAAGTCCCTGTTTTCTTGTTGGCTATGGCTCCTGGAGAGTGCCCACATTTTTTGACATGTGATTTCTCCATCTTTAAACCAGAAATGGAATGGGCATGTCAAATTCTTTGATTGCTTTCAATATCTGATTTTAAGTGTCTCATGTTATTAAGGTCCAATAAATTAATCTCTTTTTCTTAAGGTCAGCTGTGTTACATAAGATAGTCTAATCTCTTGAGAAAAATCTACCTAAATCACAATCCCTAACTCACATGTAGGATGTGTAAATCAACATGGGGCAGGAAATCTTGAGGGGGGTTATTTTATAGTTATGACTACCGTAATGTATATGAAATATTTTAGTAAACAATAGTCCTAATTAAATATATAAATTCACACACATTCAGATTTGGTGACTTAAACACATATAGTTTTATATTGACCTTTATTTTATTCTAAATACTAATTCTACATTTTAAAAAATGCTGTCACATATCATGATGCAATAAATCCTTAGGGAAGAAAATGTTACTTATGTTGTTTTATGTTTTCAGTCTATGTAGTAAAACTTTATAAGGATGTCAGTTGCATGGAGGTAATTGGGAAAATATCAATTAAATTGAGAAATTTAATAGAAGAGTTTCTTTAAGTTCTTCCCTATAATACATATGTATCTTCATCATCAAGAGCTTATTGGGGAGCTCAACTTGTAGTCATGGTAGATTAGCTTATTCTAGGCCAAGTTTCCCACTGAAAATAGAAATTATGAAACCTATTAGGAAAAAAAACCCAAAAAAACACTGAAAGCATCAAAGATTTCCCAAGGTAGTGAGGATGTGTGGGGTCAAGTGCAAGGGGTAAGGCAGGCACAGGATGTGAAGCCAGCATTTGATACAACTTTTCCCTATGAGGCCTCTGGTAATTAAAAATTCATGGCTGAGAAGCTGAGAAGCCAAAGAGAGTACTGGACAAAAACTGTGGTTCAGGGAGCACAAAAGAGAAACTTTAAATACAACAGAAACACTTCACTTGAAAGGCTAAGATTAGATATCTTTCGAGTAGGAAGAAGCAGAAAGAGCTGAGGGACTGAAATGCAGCTGTAAATTATTCTAGTGCTGTCACCACAACTACTCTCTTGAAGCCCAAGTAAACTCCCTTCAGAGGAAGAGAACATCATAAATCCTGTATTTTTCATATGCCAGTTTCTTTTAAGTTGAAAATGTTCTTCAGTGGAATGTCTGTTCATGTTTTTTGCCCACTTTCTAATTTTGTTTTTTAACTCTTGAGTTTTGAAAGTTACTTATATATTTTCAATTCTAGTCTTCTGTCAAGTATATCTTTTCGAAATATTTTCCTCAGTCTCTAGCTTATCTTTCTTTTTCTCTTAACTTTTTATTTTATATTGGAGTATAGCCGATTAACAATGTTGTGATAGTTTCAGATGCACAGCAAAGCGACTCAGCTATACATATGCATGTATCCATTCTCCCTCAAACTCTCCTCTTATCTAGGCTGCCATATAACACTGAGCAGAGTTCCCTGTGCTATACAGTAGGTCCTTGTTAGTTATCCATTTTAAATATAGCAGTGTGTATATGTAAATCCAAATTCCCTAACTATCCCTACCCTCTACCCTTCCCCCCAGGTAACCATAAGTTCGTTCTCTAGCTTATCCTTCAGTCTTCTTAACAAGAACTTTCCTGGAGAAAGTTTTTCATATTGATGAAATCTAATTTATTGGTCTTTCCTATTAAGAACTATAGTTTTGGAATCAAGTCTAAGACCTCGTTGCCTAGCCCTGGATCTTGAAAATTTTCTCCTGTGCTTTGTTTTAGGATATTTATCAGTTTATGTTACATGTTGAAATTCATGGTCAATTTTAATGAATTTTACTAGAACATGTGAAGTTATTTTTGTTTAGATTTTTTTTGTTGCTGTTGTTTTCTCCCATATGGCTTTCCAACTTCTCCAGCACTTCTTGAAATGTATCCTTACATTGAGTTGCTTCTACACCTTTGTTAAAATTAGTTGAGCATATTTTTTCAGGTTTATTTCTGGGTTCTCTGTACTGTTCCATTGATCTGTGTTTCTATCCCTCCTCCAATATTTCATTGTTTTGTGTATTGTAGCTACATAGTAAATCTTAATGTTGGGTAGAGTGATTCCTCAGATTGTATTCTTCTTTTCACAATAATTGTATCTTTCAGTCCTTTTGCCTTTCCATTTAGCTTTTAGAAGAAGCATGCTTTAGAAGAAGTTTATATTGATAGAATCAATTTTGCTTTTCAATGGAATGTTGATAGAAATTAATTAAACCTATAAATCAATTTAAGAATAAATGACAACTTTACTATGTTGAGTCTTCCAATCCATGACACAAAATGTCTTTCCAATTATTTTGGCCTTCTTTGATTTCTTTCATCAGCATTTTGTAATTTTCAGCCTACAAAACCTGTACATGTTTTATTAAGTATGTATGCGATTATTTCTTTTTTTAGGGAGAAATTGTAAATGACATTGTGTTTTTAATTTTGGTTTCCAGTTTTCATATGATCACTTTTAGTACATAGAGATAAGATTGCTTTTTGCAAGTTGATCTTATATCCTCTGACCTTGCTGAACTCATTACTTCTAGAAGGGATTTGTTTGTTTGTTTTTGTCTTGCTTTGTTTTTGTAGAGTCTTTTAGGTTTTCTTTGTAAAAAAAATCATGCCATTTGACAATGGAGTCAGTTTTATGTTCTGCTTTCCAATCTGTATGCCTTTTTTTTTTCTTTCATAATTGCAGGGGCTAGAACATTTGTCACTATATTGAGTAAGAGTGGTAAGAGTGGAAATCCTTGCTTTATCCCCACTCTTTGGGTGAAACAAAAACATTGTCTTTCACTATTAAGTGTAATGTAATATATTTTTTTCTTTATCTTTGGGTTTCAAAAGTTTAATTATGATGTGTCTTGACGAATATCTTTGGGTTTACCGATAATAAGTTTCTCTCAGTGTGTTGGGGGGCCTGTAACTGGTGTATTAAATTACACATTTGTAGATTTATGTCCTGCTGCACAAACCACCCACACCACACAACTAGTTCCCTTAGCATGAGAGCTCTCACTTTGGGGAGGTAAAAACCCCCAGGGTCATTTTGATTGAAGGAGCAGTTTCAGTACACTCACACAAAGGAATTAAAGTCACAAGATTCATTACTTAACAGATCCCAGAAGTGGAGTGCAGTGAAATGATGCTGGGGAAGGACAGTCATCTGTCCCAGGTCACAAGCAAGCAGGAGATAGAGAGCAGGGTAACAAGCACCTGCTATTAATAAGGGGATTGGGGTGGAGGTCATTAACTTTTCACAGGCTCAACTTTAAGTGCTTATGTAAAAGGTGCCCCAGGAAAAGCAAAATGGGAACTTTTGGTGGGAATCCTAAGCTCAGGTCCTTATCTAAATGTCCAGACTCTAGGTGTGAGCAGGGTATTCATACTATAAAATGCCTATGCAGTAATTCAAAATAGCTGGTTTCTAATCACGCTCATCATTGTGGATATGTAGATTTCTATCTTTTATCAAATTTGGGGAGTTTTCAGACATTATTTCTTCAAATGCTCTTTCAGCCCAACTCTTTTGTGCTTCTCATATTATCTGGGACTCCAATAATATAAATATTGGGTATTTGCTGTTATTTCACAAGCTCCTAGGGCTCTGTTCAATTATTTTCATTCTATTTCCTCTCTTGTTCATATTGAGTGAAGGGCATTAATCTGTTCTCAAGTTCACCATTTCTATCCTCTGTTATTTCCACTCTACTATTGAGCACACCCAATGAGTTGCTATATTTCTGTTATTTTATTTTTTAAATTCTGTAACTTCTAATTTGTTCCTTTTTGTAACCTATTTGTTTGCTAAGATTTTCTATTTTTCCTCAATTTTTTTTTTTTTTTTTTTTGCGGTAAGCGGGGCTCTCACTGTTGTGGCCTCTCCCGTTGCGGAGCACAGGCTCTGGACGCACAGGCTCAGTGGCCATGGCTCATGGGCCCAGCCGCTCCGCGGCATGTGGGATCTTCCCAGACAGGGGCACAAACCCTTGTCCCCCGCATCAGCAGGCAGACTCTCAACCACTGTGCCACCAGGGAAACCCTATTTTTCCTCAATTTTAAGATAATTTTTAGTTGATTCTCTAGTCAGTTTTTGATGACTGCTTTAAAATCCTTTTCAGATAATTTCAATATCTGATTCATCTCAGTGGTAGCATCAGTCTTTTTTCATTAAAGTTATAATTTTTTTTGCTTCTTATAATAGATGATATTAGATTGCATCCTGGATATTTTGTCTATTATGTTTGGGAATCTGGGTTCTATCTAAAGCTTTGATTTAAAGAGGAAGTCACCCTGTTTAGGTTTAGCATACATGCCTTGGCCTACTTTTGTGGACTGTGGTTCAAATGGCAGTTTGTCAGAACCTTTGCTGTGTAGTGCTGCTGGGCCTCCCTTTGATATTTGCTGATGTAGTCTGAGGGAGCAGAACAGATTTCCCAAGATATAGCTGTTGGTATTATCTCAGTGGGGGCAGGGTATGTAGGGATCCCCTACCGATGCTCCCCTGATGTCTCTATGTCTCAGGGCAGCAAAGTGAATCTTAGGTCCAAAGGATCAAATAAGCCTTGTGGGCTCCTTTTTGTGGCTTCTTTCCTCTTCATTCCAGTCTCCCCATCCCAATGCCTCTGGATAGGGATGGGTTTTCCAAATCTGTCGACTTGCTTTGGCGTACTTCCTCCTGTTGATTTCTCTGCATGCCTGTTTTATTTTCTCCCAGTTGGGGAAGAAAATCTCAGGGTTCTCAAATCCTGGGTAGAAAGGTTTGGGGAGCTGTATATTTCACATCAATTCTGCTTTTTCAACATTATAACATAAAAATTTAAATCACAGGAATGCCCAGATTAAAGGCCCTCATTCCCAGCTACACTTTTTTTTTTTTAGATGTATATGACTACATTCCAACCAATGGTTTGTAAGTATAAATATTTTATCACAGCTTCTAGGAAGCTTCTTAAGAGAAAGCAAAAATATATCTTTCTAAATCCTTTCCTTTGCCTAAGTCCTAGAAGAAGGAAGTTAATATACTAAAGTATTAGGCTGAGGATATAGAAAGAAGAGCAGGGTGATGAAAGGACCTGACATCTTGGTACCAGGAGCTCCTCATTAGACCTAGATTGCCTACCTAGAAATTTACCTGTGGGAGAAATAGTGTCTAAATGCCACTCTTAAAATTTTCATCATTCACAGCTAAATTTAATCCTTACTAATACAAAATTTTCTTTCTGTTTAATCTAAAGTTTAAACAGTCACATTGGCTTGGCAGGTGGTAAGAAGATAGATTTTGCTGATGGAAAACTCTGATGTTTATTTCTTTAATGCATAGGTACAATGTTTAGTGGAACTTTTATTTACAATATTATGCAAATCAATCTATATCTCAACTAAGGCTAGCATTGTGATAACCTATAGAAAAAAATGAATGGTTGTGTATTGATAATTTCTTTCTGTTCTCAGTAAAATCATATGAGAGAAGAGCTGAAAGTAGAGCTAGTCCATCCATAAACAGAGACATCATATCCACCCACTGGATTCACTCAACTTTGTAAAGCAGAATAAGCAAATCGTTTTTGTCCCTGAAATTTAAATAGCTGTAAGACTTTGTCCTTTTGTTGTAAATCTGCTTTCAGATATGGGAATAAATATGTTTCTTTCCATTCAAATTATGTTTTATTCTCAGATGGTGTGATAGATGAAATAAGAGTAGCTCCCAGCTGACAACCAGCAAGGAATCTAGAATCTTAGTCCTACTACCTGTAGGGACTAGATTCCTCTAACAACCTCAATGAGCTTAGAAGCAGATTTATCCCTAGGTCTCTGGGTAAGAGCCCAACAAGCCAACACCTTGATTTCTACTCCGTGAAACTTGAGATAGAGCATTTAGCTAAGATAACCTGTACTTCTGACCTATAGAACTGTGAGGTAATAAATGAGTATTGTTTTAAGCCACTGATTTTGTGGTGATTTGTTACAACAGAGATAGAAAACTAATACAGATGACTAGGTAGCTATTGTTATATGAGGTGAAGAGGGCAAAATGAGGGAGGCACGAGAAACCAGCCAGAAAAAGACCAGAAATGGAAACTGAAGCACTATATCTATAAGGATCTTTTTCAAGGCAGCCTAACCAGACCTGTCTAGAAGTTCTAACCAAGGAACTTAACCAGGTTCCAGGGCACAGGTTTGGTTTGATAATTGCACTAGTTGCACTAGATAGTGATTGCTGTTTTCTCCATTCTGCACCCCAATCCTGTCTCTAAATATGTTTGATACTAGTCATCTTGTTTCCATTCCAGTATGCATATTGGACATCGGGCATTGTGGTGAGATTACATAAATTTTTCAAAAAGTGAATATAATTTATTTTGTTTTAAAGTAATTTTCATTTTAAATATGCAATATTCCTATGTACATTAAGTTTAAAATTAATTCCTTTATAAAACATCAATTAAGCATCTACTGTATTTCAAGAATTTTGTTAAGGAAGAGAGATATTCAGGTTAATATGATTTGCTACACCAAGGAACATACAGTTTAGTATAATAGTAGACCTTCTAGATATTTTATGCCTAAGATGAGTTCAGATTGTCTCATCAATAGAATAATGGCAACTTACATAGGAGAAAGTATGGTACAGAGATAAGAAAGAGCATGGTCATACAACCTGGTTTTAAATGGTGATTCTGAACTAGTTAGATGTACAATCCTAAGTTATTTCATTTCTCTGTTCCTCAGTTTCTCATCCTTAAAATGGAAATACAGGATCTTTGGATTGAGTAATGAAAGTATTATCTATAATAAAGGTAAAGAGCTTAGCAAACTGTTGGTTACATAATGATGAGTTCATAAAGAATATTATTATCAGAATTACTTAGAAGTAGTAATAATAGATATTTTGTTCTTTTAGATTGGGGATCACTTGGCCATGGGAAACTACATTCAGACCTTTGGATCATATTGCAGATTACCCAGATGTGCTGGATTTGATATGAATTAATTAATTGAAAGGACTTTCCTGCTGTCTACTTTGGAGTATGGTAGCAGGAGTACTCTACATGGGAAAATACAAGTTAGACACATACTTAGATAGGAAGATAGGTAGCACCATCTTGATTGAGTTCATTTTTATTGGAGACACCAGATAAAAGACTTCACCTGTTATACATGGAGCATTTATCAGCCATTGTACTGCCTTGCTAGACTTTAATATTAGAGAAAAACAAAGGTTTAACTGTTTAAAGCATTGTAATTCTAGGAAGCCCATCAATCTCAGCTAAAATGTAATAGATGAGTTATTTAGGGATTTTGTCAAATTGTCTATATTAGAACCCCTTGTGTAAAACAAGGCCAAGTAAAAAGATAAGTAGAACAGGAAACTTGTGTTTTATTTTAAGATCTTCAGTAAAAAGTTGATGCTTAAAAATTTGAATATATGTTATGCTTAATTAGGTTTGTGTGTATCTAAAATCTAGTCTTAAAAGTCAAAAATAAAAATAAAAAACAGCTGTAAAAGAAAGAAGCAGGGATAGTTAGGATTCACTGCATGACAGAGATCACTGAAACCTGAACAGCAGAAGTGGAAGGACGGTTACACTAGTTAACCAGAAGCATTCTTTCCTTCAGTTTAATAAAATAAGACATGTTATTTAGATGCTGAACAATCAACAAAAGGCCCTGAATGGGCAATTTTATATTTTGGCTAACTGAGCGTCAGGAATTCCTTCCTACTCGGGACAACACCCCTGTTATGCACTTATTGCTATAAAGCAGGCCCCGCCCCTCTCTGTGGAAAACTATGGGGAGAAGCATACATTTCCTTTACTTTTCTTCCTAACACCTATAATGTGGTAGGATCAGTTTTAGCTTTCAGATTTGTTTCTTTGAGCTTTGAAAGAATGATGCAAGGAGGATGCTATGCTAGGTAGAGTAGGTGTGGGTCTAGAGACAATGAAACAAGTAGTGTCTTTTTCTTCAGACTGACCATATATCAGAATCATGACTGTGTTGGTGGCTGCATTCTTCTGTTCCATTCTCTGAAATTCCTGTGTCTTTCCATTGCATACACTTTCTGCCTAATTTAGTCAGAGATAGCTCAGGTTTTGTATCATAAATGCTACTTGGTACTCTACCTCTCCAGTTAAATTTTACCACTCCTTTCTTCTTCCATATCTTTCAGCATCACAGCCCTATTTTCTGGTTCTTGAATATGGCACACTTCTTTTAGCCAGAGACCTGGGAAATGCTTCCATTCTGCCTGAGTGTATCTTCCCACAGAGCACTGCATAATTGTTTCTCAAAGAAGCAATTTAGGTCTCTTCTCAAAGAAAGAACTTCCTGGCCAGTTGTTCACATTACTTAGAGTAATGTGAAAATTAAATGAAATTTAATTTAATTACTTAGGGTAAATGAAAATTATTATATATTTATGTAAGTGTTCATATTTGCAATTATTTTAAGTTTTTGCTTATCCTTCCCAGTAAAATATAAACTCTCTGAAAGCAGGGACCTAGCATAGCTTGATCATGGCTGTGTCTCACAAATAAATGAGAATAACTCCTAATGTAATGATTTTTACATGAAAAAAAAATCAAAGAAATAAGTAAAGTTGTTGGATAAAAAGTTATACCAAAAGGATTTGTATAATTGCTGAAGATGAATAGCATATTTAACTCTGGGTTTTCTACATATTTGCTTTTATTTTAACATTGATTTCTTTTGTTATACACTTTCTCTTTTTTGCCCTATTTATGTGATAGTTGTTTGTCATTTTATACCCTGACTTAATGGATAGTTTGCTTCTATATAGATTTGTTTGAGACAGTATTGGAAGAGTTACTGGGATGAGAATGGACTACATCAAGAGAGCTTGAGAGTGGTAGCCAGGGGTGAGTTGGATCAATCCGTCCAAAAGATAAGGTTATAGTAAAAACCCCAAACCATGAATCTATTCTGAGAGGAGGTGATAATATTAGAATGCCCTAAGCTTGGAAAGAAAGGTTTATTAAAGCTTGAATGGAAGCTATTAGTGGGAAAATGTGTTCCTCTCTAACATTCTGTTAGATTGTTTGTTCTCATGTCCCTAAGCTATACTTGACTACTTGTGGTCAACCAGGGGAGTTGTTGAGATATTTGTCAGGGCAGTGCTACCCGCAACTTCAGGTGCCATTCCTTCAATCCAAACTATTACTATTTTGGACATGGTGCCCAATGTCAGTTCAGAAAGTTTACCTGGAAAGATCATATGTAGGTCAGAAGAATACATCTGGGAATCAATTTCAAGGACATTCTATACAGTAGACTGAAAAGTCACATGTTATTTTATTTTGCATCCTAAATTGTGTTTAACCACTATGACAAAAATATTACATGAGGTTTTTCAACAAAAATAAATGAGAACATGAAAATAAAATTCATAAGCCCTTCAAACTATCAAAATTATGCCCTCTTGAAATTTAAAGTTCAAAGATATTAAAATACAAATATAGTAAAAGTTGAAATCTTTTTGCATTTTCACTATTAAAAGTTCAATATGTAAAATCCTAAGTCTGAAATAAAGCACAAATAACAAACATCAAAATGACATTCCACAGGCAGGGAAATGATCTTGAGTTTGTGGGCAAAAGTAGATCATAAGGCTGTGCTTCCACAGTTCTTTCCTTAGTCTTGAGTACAGGATGGAATACAGAATAGTAGATCTGTGCTGCCCTTTTTAAACTGGGCATACATGATTTAAGACTGGAAACTCTTCATATTTTATAATACATGGGAATTCAGTGGTCTTACAGTCTAAAAGCATCAAATGCTCTTTTGCCAAACTATGCATGCTTGAAAGTCCAATAAAGATTGTGTTTCCCCTTGCCTCTGAACCTGCTACTCCTGCAGTCTGTGGCCCTGAGACTTCCTGCAGCCCCTGCTACCTTCTCTCTGATGTTTGCCTCAACTTGGAATGCTCATGCAGACCTCTATGGCTGTGAATTCTCAGGTTTTACACTGTTCTTCTGGCATCTCCCTACTCTAAGCTGCCTCTATAGGAACCACTACTTGCCTGGAGGTCTCACTATATGTTTGGTTTTAAGAAGCACCCAATAAAAAAGTTTCCTCTTCCTCACTAGGATTCTGAATGAATTGAGGAATAAAATAAGAGAGTGTCTGTTGATGAACTAAAATCAGTATTATCAATGCTAAGGATAAGTTGTGATTTTTCGGCCAGAATTAAGAAGACTACCCTTGTATACTTCAGTCCAGCACGGAGCTGATGCAGGTAGACCTCCCTCCCCTAGATCCTGAAGCAATTAAGGCCTAAGAAGACCAAAGTCTAGACAGAGTTAACGTGCCAGGTGACTCAATCCCCAATTTTCAAATCATTAGTGACTTCTTCTCCCCTTGTGTGTACAGAATAAGGGAGCAGAGAGGACCTGGAGTGTGCCTGGGGGAGCAGTTTTGGCAGGAAACTGGGAAATGGGGAAAATATTTTTCTTTCTAAGAACATATGCTGTTCTACTTAAGCGTTAACTGTTCAAGGAACAATCTCTATTGTGACCAGGTATCTTTGCTACAAGCTCCAAATCACAATATATAATAAGATTTTTAAAAATCTAAAGTGGCATTCAGCTGGCGTTAAATGAAAAATTATATAGAGACATATATGTATATGATTTATTGATCACATTGACTATAGCTATGACAGGTGTTTCCATAAGCATACATAAATCTTAAAAACTGATAGATATGTAAAATAGAAATAATCGTGTTGAGTAGTACAGCATATACTTAAAAGTTAATATATATGTGTGTATATATACATATATATATGTACATACAAAACCAAAAAAGTCACGTGACTCGCTTAATTGTGATATTTGCTTTCTTGCGGTGGTCTGGCACCCCACCTTCAATATCTCCGAGGTATGCCCATATACATGGACATACAATATTGTAGTGTGTACCAAGGACTAGGATACATCTTTATTGTTTTTCTCTCCTTCTTATGACATATATTCCATATATTTCACACACACACAAAAAAATCCCTTATCTTAATTTGAACAATATCTGATCATTTCTAATTTGCAGTGTTCCACTTCATTGTTCTTAATTACGAGGTTAAATTCATAAGCCTATAATAGCTTACATGCATCAGTGGAAATCTCTGGTCAATATGAATAGAGATATAAAAGTATCTCTGTCTTAAAATTAATATGTAAATTTAAGTGGATATTCCTTTTTTGATACTTCAGCTTTTCCACTTTTAATTTAAAAAAATCTAAATATGTATATCATTCAAGCAGCAGCAGTTCCATTTTAAATTTTACTTCCTCTATTCACCAATTGGTAGATATTTTTCTTAGTGTTGACAGTAAATATCTATCACTTAAAATATAATTTAAGTTTAAAATAGTCATTTACCACAACATATATGTATATACATATATGTAGCAAAAATTGCATGAAAAACCTCTTATTCATATTGTATTTCTTTTAAGGTGCAGCAAAAGTGCAAGCTTTAATTTCTAGAAAAAAAATTAAAATCTTGAGTTGGTGTTTGTGACCAAACACAGTATTGTTACTATTTAAGAACAAAAACTGTCATATGCCTTACATAAAAGGAATTTTCAAATTAGGGCAAATTTTATTTTCTTGTTTTAAAAGAATTTCTTCATTTTTCCTGATTCTAAATTATTTTATTTTATAAATAGCTAGAAATGTAGGGTTAAAAACAAAGTAAGAAATAAAATAGCATATGATTCTAATTCTCAATAGGTATGCCTTAATAAAACTGGAAGTTATTTATAGACAACAAATAAATAACTATAAAACAAACTCTATTGAAATTATTTAAATAGAAATCATAAAATTATGCACTGAGAGATGTAAAAGTGATAACAAAGGGGCTTCCCTGGTGGCGCAGTGGTTGAGAGTCCGCCTGCCGATGCAGGGGACACGGGTTCGTGCCCCAGTCTGGGAAGCCACAGAGCGGCTGGACCCGTGAGCCACAGCCGCTGAGCCTGCACGTCCGGAGCCTGTGCTCCGCAATGGGAGAGGCCACACCAGTGAAAGGCCCGTGTACCGCAAAAAAAAAAAAAAAAGTGATAAAGTTTAGGTAAAAAATAACCAAAAAATGGATTTAGCTATTATCATGAATATAATTTGTAACAGTCTGACAAGTGCAATCCTGATAAATGTATAGAGAAGGATTAAAAATATTAGCCATAGATTTCTCTACAGCAATTGCAGTAGTGCATACATATTTCTTTTGTTTGTTTAGATATCTTAATTTAAGAAGACAGGCATGTTTCTTTGAATTTAAAAGCTAACCTTTTACAAATGCACTGACAGTTCAAGTTAATTTATAATACTTTTTTAAAAAAGATTATGTTATCACAGTGATATATAAGCTGCAAAATAAGTTCCCTGAAACTGACTCTGTACTGAGGGAATGATAAAGCTGATTTAAGTTTTCAGTTTCTACTTTTAAGAGAATGTGTTTTCCAAGGAAATATATATGTGTGTGTATATATATACACACACACACATATATATACACACATATATATATATATATAAATAACCTTCAGTCTCTCATTATCTCTCTGAGCCTCATCTTCCTCATTTGTCAAAAAAGGATAATGATCTGATTAACATATTTTAAAGTAATAATTGCCAAATTATTCTAAAAACAGAACCAATAATTGTGGCTTGAATAAACAAAACAAAACAAACAATAAACAAGTAAAAAACTACTCTGAATATAGTAATAATTTTCACCTACAGATTGTAAACTGTTTATACTTTATTCAATGTTTTAGCCCCAGGGTCTACTTAAAGTCTCCCTCGTATAAAATCAGACATACCTTTTCAATGATGTAGCAGTGTTTAAGGAATGAAAGAACACAGGATCAAGGGAAGTGAGGCAAGCCACACATATGCTACTTAAAATTCTGAAAAGAGCAGAAATCTCTCCAGAGGAAAATGATCAAAGAGCTGGTAATAAGAGCACTTGGCTTTTGAGAGAAGCTGCAGAGTGCATGATTCTGGAGAACATTTGAGTAAATATTTTTGTTGTTAAGAATAGCAAGTCCTGGACTTCCCTGGTGGCACAGTGGTTGAGAGTCCGCCTGCCGATGCAGGGGACATGGGTTTGTGCCCCGGTCCGGGAAGATCCCACATGCCGTGGAGCGGCTGGGCCCGTGAGCCATGGCCGCTGAGCCTGCGCGTCCGGAGGCTGTGCTCCGCAACGGGAGAGGCCACAATAGTGAGAGGCCCACTTACCGCAAAAAAAAAAAAAAAAAAAAAAAAAAAAAATAGCAAGTCCTGATAGGCAGCATTTGAATGGTGGGGTTCCATTCTTCAGTTACCCAAAAGCAACTAAAGCAGAACAATGAGGAAATGTTTGTTTTCCGTAAATGAATCACTTCGTATTCATATTTGCTTTCACACTCAGAAAATTTAGTCCATTGTACTTTTGGTCAATTGCACTGCATATATACTATCAAGTTGCAAAAAATTAATAATAATAAATAGAAACCTCAATTAAATACAATTGGAAGACCAGAAAGGAGAGCTCTCATGCCCTGTCTCAACAGAGCCCAATGAGAAGAAGAAAGACTCCTCTTCTTTCCTGACAAAGAAAGACTCAGCCAATGAAAAGCCATGGACTCTTTGTTTACTATAGTCCTCCCAAATCTCTTTTCCTCTCTGTATAAAAACGTTTTCCTTCCCTTACCCTGTGGGCTTGCACCTAGCTTACCATGGTTGCAGACCCTGAATTGCAGTTCTCTGCTGATCCTGAATAAGCCCATCTTTGCTGGAAAAATATCTGGCTGCCTATTTATTTCAGCTCAGCAAAGCCTTAGACTGCATGTCAGTTATAGAGCCATGCATTATTTTGGTAGAGTTTCAAAGAAAAGATTAGTGTAACAAATGTATTTTGTTTGACCAAGTTGTTGTTTATTTTAATTATTTTAAGATTATCTTAAGACTCAATATAGGTAAACATGTTTTCTTTTTTTTATTATAAAATATTTCAAATATACAGGAAATTAAAACATTAAAATTACTTTTAAAACTCCATTTCCCTACAGCACAACCACTGCTGAAAGAATATGAGGGAAGAATACCAGAATGGAAATATTTAGTCAAGGAAAGCCTAAAATCTACTGTAAATTCTGCCCAAATCTCCATTTGACTCCCAGATGTATTTTAAGAGGGCAGATTTAAACAAAAGTAATTTAATTCATACTTCAGTACTATACACTGCAAGGGAAACAATTTAATTTCAGAAATGTTAACTATTTATACAAAATTATTCCTTGGAAAAACACAGAATATAGAGTACCTATATTAAATCACTCACAACGTGTTTGATATAATAAAAATTACTAAACATAAAAAGAAAGGAAAACACAACCCATTGTCAAGAGAAAATACAATCAAGTAGAGCTAGACTTAAGAATCGGTGGAAAGGATATTAAAACTATCATTATGAATATGGTCAATAAAGTAAATTATGCTGGTAACAAATAAATATACAGGAAATATTTGCAGAAAACTAGAACTATAAAATAACCAAACTGGAAAAAGTAATATCCGAAGTTGAAAAAGAAATACAGTTTAAACTTAAGTACAGAATGGAAGTTAAAGAAAAGCCAGTTAATTATAGATAAACCAAGAGAAATTATCCATTTGAAGAAGTGAGTTAAAAAAAAAATTGTGAAAAACAGAGTTGAATAGGAAGTATCAGATGGTACAAAATGTTTGAAATTAAAGTTGCAGAAGGAGAGGAAAAAAATAAATAATGCTTGATATTTTCCTCAATTTGGTAAAACTCAAATTTATGTGTTTATAAAGCTCAGAGAGCCCTGAATAAACACACACACACACACACACACACACACACACAACGTTGTTATAGTCAAAATTGCTTAAGAATTATAAAGATAAAACCTTGAAGGTATATGGAAGGAGGAACACATTGCATAAAGAGTGAGAACAATTTAAAAAACGCTGACTTCTCATCAGAAATGATGAACTCAGACTTCCCTGGTGGTACAGTGGTTAAGAATCCTCTTGCCAATGCAGGTGACACGAGTTCAATCTCTGGTCTGGGAAGATCCCACATGCCGCGGAGCAAGCCTGTGCACCCCAACTACTGAGCCCATGAGCCACAACTACTAAAGCCTGCACATTCTAGGGCCCATGTGCCACAACTACTGAGCGCATGTGTTTCAACTACTGAAGCCCGCATGTTCTAGGGCCCACTTGCTGCAACTACTGAGCCCACATGCTTCAACTACTGAAGCCCACCGGCGTAGAGCCTGTGCTCCACAACAAGAGAAGACACCACAATGAGAAGCCCGTGTACTGCAACAAAGAGTAGCCCCCACTCGCAGCAACGAAGACCCAATGCAGCAAAAAAAAAAAAAAAAAGCAGAAATGATGAACTCTAGATTACAGTATATTAAAGTGCTAAAGAAGGGTTAAATATCAATGATGAGTTCTGTATTAGTGACGATATCCTTCATGAATAAAAGATAAAAACATTTTCATAAAATTTTTAACTTACAGTTGTTTAAAACAAAATACAATGACATAGGGAGTTTATTTACATGTATACATGAGCAAAATAGATATAAGGTGATAAATGTACATTTTGTGTGAAATATTACAACATCAACTTCAATAAAACTGTAAAAAAGTAAAAACCTACTTTTTAATGCCTGAAGTTACCATTTAGCTTTATATGGTTGTAACTTTTAGCACCAATATTAAGATTACTTTGGAATTAAAAAGTAAATTAATAAAACGGATCAGAGAAGAGGAATATAAAACAAATATTACAACTATATACCTAAACCCAACCATATCAATGGTTATTTTTATGTTAATTGACAAAAAATTGTAAGTACAAGTTAAAGATTCTTAGATTGGATAAAATAATAAGATTAAACTATTATGCAATCTACAAACAACTAAGTTTACATATAACGACACAGATAGTTTGATGGTGAATGGATGGAAAAAAGATAAGTAATGCAAACTGTAAACCTAAGAAGGAGAGAGTAGGCATATTACTATAAATGAGACTGGAAAAGTGTGTTACCATAGCTATAAAAAAAATGACATAATGAGAAAGGATCAATACATCAGGAAGAAATAATAAGAATTAATGTGTGTACACCTAAAAACAGAGCACAAAAAAGAAGCAAATACTAACAGAATTGAATGGAGAAATAGGCAGTTCCATAACAATAGTTGAGGATTTAACACACCACTAATAGCAATTGATGGAACAGTTGGAACTGAAGAAAAATTATCAATGAACACAGAGATCTGAACAACACTAATCATAATCCTGAACTAACAAAAAACTACAGACTACAAGTTCTATTATCAACTACCTACCTACCTATCTATCTACCATCTATCTATTTATTTACTGGCTGGCTACACATCTGTTACAATGCATACATCTGGTAAGAGTAGGCATCATGAATTGTTTTAGATTTATGGTTAAATGAACAAGTTTACAAATTCAGTGGAATAAAGTTAGTCATAGAATTATCTTTCTTCTATAAACAACTTATCTGTTGTCATGTTCTGCTTAAATTTTTCATATCATTGCTTGTGTTTTTTACTTTGTGTCCACTAGCATTATCATAAATTACTTTGTTTCATTATTCTTTTACATAAGCTACTTTTGATTTTTACTTTGTGCTATTTCTTTAGTTGTCTTTTATGCCTTTTTTACTACTGTTATTCATTGTACATCAACCTTATAATTTATCTACCATCATTTCTAATATAAGTATTTAAAAATATTAATTTTCTTCTGCAAAAATTATTTCCCAACATTTTAATACTTAGTGTGCTAACATTGTTTAAAAACAACCATATTCAAGATGATATTGTGAATTTAACCACATTTTTAGTTGAAGGCTTTTAAAATTTCTCATATTTCCTCTTTTATTATCTATTCATAATTATTTATTAATAGTTTGTGTCTTGAATTTGTATGAACAGAACTGACTTTTTAAAAAGTTTGTTTGTGACCTAATACATGGAAAAACTTTAAATTCTTCCATGTTGTAGGAAATAATAAAGTACGATTCCAGGAATCTTTGCCCCAGTTTCCCCAAAGGTAACATATTGCAAAACTATAATGCAAAATCAAAATTACCTATAAAAAGTCAAACCTTTAAAAAAATAATGTTTAATAAAAGAGACTACTTACAATACCTTCGAAATATCAAAATAGAGGAGACCTTCAAGATGGCAGAGGAGTAAGATGTGGAGATCACCTTCCTCCCCACAACTACATCAAAAATACATCTACATGTGGAACAACTCCTACAGAACACCTACTGATCGCTGGCAGAAGACCTCAGGCTTCCCAAAAGGCAAGAGACTCCCCACGTACCTGGGTAGGGCAAAAGAAAAAAGAAAACACAGAGACAAATGAATAGGGATGGGACCTGCCCCTCTGGAAGGGAGCTGTGAAGGAGGAAAAGTTTCCACACGCTAGGAAGCCCCTGCACTGGTGGAGACAGGGAGTAGTCGGGGGGAAGCATTGGAGCCTCCGAAGAAAGTGCAGCAACAAGTGTGCAGAGGGCAAAGTGGAGAGATTCTTGCACAGAGGACCAGTGCCAACCAGCCCTCACCAGCCTGAGAAGCTTGTCTGCTCACCCGCCGGGGCAGGTGGGGGCTGGGAGCTGAGGCTCCAGCTTTGGAGGTCAGTTCCCAGGGAGAGGACTGGGGTTGGTGGCGTGAACACAGCCTGAAGGGGACTAGTGCTCCACAGGTAGCTGGGAGGGAGTCCAGGAAAAAGTCTGGAACTGCCTAAGAGATGAGAGACCGTTGTTTCGGGGTGCGCGAGGGGAGGGGATTCAGAGCACCACCTAAATGAGCTCCAGAGATGGGCGCAAACTGCGACTATCAGTGTGGACAACAGAGATGGCCATGAGAAGCTAAGGCTGCTGCTGCAGCCACCAAGAAGGCTGTGTGCAAGCACAGATCACTATCCACACCTCCCCTCCCGGGAGCCTGTGCAGCCTGCCACTGCCAGGGTCATGTGATCCAGGGACAACTTCCCCAGGAGAGCTCATGGCGCGCTTCAGGCTGGTGCAACGTCATGCTGGCCTCTACCACTACAGGCTGGCCCCTCATTTCTTACCCCTCCCTCCCCTGGCCTGAGTGAGCCAGAGCCCCAGAATACAGATACCGGGGCCAAATCCAAAGCTGAATCCCAGGAGCTGTGCAAACAAAGAAGAGAAAGGGAAATCTCTCCCAGGAGCCTCAGGAGCAGCAAATTAAATCTACACAATCAACTTGATGTGCCCTGCATCTCTGGAATAGCTAAATAGACAACGAATCATCCCAAAATTGAGGCGGTGGACTTTTGGAGCAACTGTAGACTTGGAGTTTGCTTTCTGCATCTAATTTGTTTCTGGTTTTATGTTTATCTTAGTTTAGTATTTAGAGTTTATTATCATTGGTAGATTTGTTTACTGATTTGGTTGCTCTCTTTTATATATATATTTTTTCCTTTTTCTCTTTGTGTGTGTATGTGTATGCTTCTTTGTGTGATTTTGTCTGTATAGCTTTGCTTTTACCATTTGTCCTATGGTTCTGTCTGTTCCTTTTTATGTTGTTGTTTTTCTTTAGTATAGTTTTTAGCACTTGTTGTCATTGGTGGATTTGTGTTTTTTTGTTTGGTTGTGCTCTTCTTTCTTTTTTCTTTACTTTTTAATTTTTTTGTTTTTAATAACTTAGTTTTTTCTTTCTTTCTTTCTTTCTTTTTTTCTCCCTTTTCTTCTGAGCCATGTGGCTGGCAGGGTCTTGGTGCCCCAGCCGGGTGTCAGGCCTGTGCCTCAGAGGTAGGAGAGCTGAGTTCAGGACATTGGTCCACCAGAGATCTCCCAGTCCCATGTAATATCAAATGGCAAAAGCTCTCCCAGAGATCTCCATCTCAATGCTAAGACCCAGCTCCACTCAATGACCAGCAAGCTACAGTGCTGGACACCCTATGCCAAACAACTAGCAAGACAGGAACACAACCCCACCCATTAACAGAGAGGCTGCCTAAAATCATAATAAGGTCACAGACACCCCAAAACACACCACCGGACGTGGTCCTACCCACCAGAAAGACAAGATCCAGCCTCATCCACCAGAACACAGGCACCAGTCCCCTCCACAAGGAAGCCTACATGACCCACTGAACCAACCTTAGCCACTGGGGGCAGACACCAGAAACAACGGGAACTACAAACCTGCAGCCTGCGAAAAGGTGACCCCAAACACAGTAAGTTAAGCAAAATGAGAAGACAGAGATATACACAGAAGATGAAGGAACAAGGTAAAAACCCAACACACCAAACAAATGAAGAGGAAATAAGCAGTCTACCTGAAAAAGAATTCAGAATAATGATAGTAAAGATGATCCAAAATTTTGGAAATAGAATGGAGAAAATACAAGAAACGTTTAACAAGGATCTAGAACTAAAAAGCAAACAAACAATGATGAACAACACAATAAATGAAATTAAAAATTCTCTAGAAGGAATCAATAGCAGAATAATTGAGGCAGAAGAACGGTTAAGTGACCTGAAAGATAAAATACTGGAAATAACTACTGCAGAGCAGAATAAAGAAAAAAGAATGAAAAGAATTGAGGACAGTTTCAGAGTCCTCTGGGACAACATTAAATGCACCAACATTCGAATTATAGGGGTCCCAGAAGAAGAAGAGAAAAAGAAAGGGACTGAGAAAATATTTGAAGAGATTATAGTTGAAAATTTCCCTAATATGGGAAAGGAAATAGTCAATTAAGTCCAGGAAGTGCAGAGAGTCCCATACAGGATAAATTGAAGGAGAAACCCACCAAGGCACATATTAATCAAACTATCAAAAAATTAAATACAAGGAAAAAATATTAAAAGCAACAAGGGAGAAACAACAAATAATATACAAGGGAATCCCCATAAGGTTAACAGCTGATCTTGCAGCAGAAACTCTGCAAGCCAGAAGGGAGTGGCAGGACATATTTAACGTGATGAAAGGGGAAAACCTACAGCCAAGGTTACTCTACCCAGCAAGGATCTCATTCAGATTCAACAGATAAATTAAAACCTTCACAGACAAGCAAAAGCTAAGAGAATTCAGCACCACCAAACCAGTTTTACAACAAATGCTACAGGAACTTCTCTAGGCAGAAAACACATGAAGAGATGCTCAACATCACTAATTATTAGAAAAATGCAAATCAAAACTACAGTGAGGTATCACCTCACACCCATCAGAATGGCTATCATCAAAAAATCTACTAACAGTAATTCTGGAGAGGGTGTGGAGAAAAGGGAACTCTCTTGCACTGTTGGTGGGAATGTAAATGGATACAGCCACTATGAAGAACAGTATGGAGGTTCCTTAAAAAACTAAAATTAATAAGACTACCATATGACACAGCAATCCCACTACTGGGCATATACCCTGAGAAAGCCACAGTTCAAGAAGAGGCATGTACCACAATGTTCACTGCAGCACTATTTACAATAGCCCAGACATGGAAGCAACCTAAGTGTCCATCGACAGATGAATAGATAAAGAAGATGTGGCACATATATATAATGGAATATTACTTAGCCATAAAAGGAAATGAAATTGAGTTATTTGTAGTGAAGTGAATGGACCTAGAGTCTGTCATACAGAGTGAAGTAAGACAGAAAGAGAAAAACAAATACCATATGCTAACATATATATATGGAATCTAAAAAAAAAAAAAAAGTCGTTCTGAAGAACCTAGGTGCAGAAAAGGAATAAAGACACTGACGTAGAGAATGGACTTGAGGACACGGGGAGTTGGGAAGGTTAAGCTGGGACGAAGTGAGAGAGTGGCATGGACATATATACACTACCAAATGTAAAATAGCTAGTGGGAAGCAGCAACATAGTACAGGAAGATAAGCTCGGTGCTTTGTGACCACCTAGAGGGGTGGGATAGGGAGGGAGACGCAAGAGGGAGGAGATATAGGGATATATGTATATGTATAGCTGATTCACTTTGTTATAAAGCAGAAACTAACACACCATTGTAAAGCAATTATACTCCAATAAAGATGTTAAAAAATATATAAAAATAATATAATAAAACGAAATAAAGGATGCACAACAGTTTCTCAGAGAAAACAATAAAGCGTTATTAGGATAAGTTGAAAAGGATCTACATAAATAGGTATGTATATTGCAAGACATTATTTTAAAGATTTCAATCCTTTACAAAGTGATCACTGGGGAACTTTTGAAAAGTAAACGTTAATAATATGATTATTATGATGTAGAAATTCAACTTGAGAATTAAAATATCTATATCAAATTAAAGATTGAATCAAGTCAAAATGATTTACCCATGGTAAATGTTGGGATGGTGAGAGTTTTGGCAGTGCTGTTTTAATTTATTAGCATGATGTTATTTCTGAGTGTTTGTGTCCCCCCCAAATTAATATGTTAAAATCATAATGCCCTAGATGATATTACTAGGTGGAACCTTTGGGAGGTTTTTAAACCTTGAAGGCAAATGCTGAGACAGCACGTCAACAGAGAGAGTTCTGAGAGACCATATGTGTAAATAAGGTGTTCATGCATTTTCCAGTTCAGCTGTTAACAGAAGACAACTAAGGGATTGTCATGGGCTGATGCCACATGGAGCAGAAGAACCACTCAGCCAACCGTCTCCTGAATTCTTGACCCACACTAATTCCATCCATTCCATAAATGGAATTAGTGCCTTATAAAAGAGGCACCAGAGAAATCCCTAGCCCATTGCACCATGTAAAGATAGAAAGAGAAGGCTGCAACCCAGAAGAGAGTCCTTATCTTAACATGCTGGCACCCTGATCTCAGACTACTGGCCTCCAGAACATGAGCAATAAACTTCTGCTATTTATAAGCTCCCTAGTCTGTGGTATTTTGTGATTGCAGCTTGAATGTACTAAGACATATGATATATAAACCAGGAAATTCACAAGCATTAATTTCCTCTCCAAACATTAGTGTTAAAAATGAATATTTTCAATGCTCTTCTTCATCTACCTTATAGATCTGCATAATTGATCCCATTGCTTTAAGCTGTTGTGGCTAAGTGTTAATGCTGGCAGTCTTTTATTTCTAAATGTGGCTACATTGAAATGCACAACTTTGTTTTGTGATTTTTTTTTGAACCATTTTATTGAAGTAGGATTGACATTCAAAAAGCTGTACATGCTAATGTATGCCACTTGATGAATGTGGAGATAAGTTTATATCCATAAAATCGTCACCACAATCTACTCCATAAACAAATGCATCACCTCCAAATGTTTGCTCCTAACTTCTTTACTTATTATTATGATTATCATTATTATTTGTTCTAAGAACAATTAACATAAAGTTTACCCTCTCAGCAAATTTTTTAGTATCCAGTACAGTACTGTTAACTGCAGGCACTATGATGTATAGTAGATCTCTAGGACTTACTCATCTTGTATAACTGAAACTTTGTACATTTTTACTAATACCTCCCTTTTTCTCCCTGCCCCCAAGCTCTGGCAATCACCATTCTACTGTCTGTTTCTATGAGTTTGACTATTTTAGATTCCTCATATAAGTGATATAATGTAGAATTTGTCTTTTGTATCTGACATTTCACTTAGCACAATGTCCTCTAGTTTTATCCATATTGCTGCAAATGGCAGGATTTCCTTCTTTTGTAAAGCTGAATAATATTCCATTGTATGTATGTACCACATTTTCTTTAACCATTCATCCCTCAGTGAAAATTTAGGTTAATTCCATGACCTGGCTATTTTGAATAGTACTGCAGTTTTTTGATTTCCTCTATGTGCATTTTATTTCACAATGAAAAATTTATAATACTCTGTCAAATGCCATCCTTGTAAAAGACACTTTTAGTAAAGTTCTTAATCTCAAATTCATACTTCTTGAGGTAACTTTTTAAAAGAATGTCATGATTTGAATAATATCTGCAAATATAAGTAAATTATTCTGTTACCTATTCTACAGGGTATTATTGAAGAAATCACTTGTATATTAGAAGACTGCTTATTACATAATAGTGGTAATTAGTAGTTATTTATATATTAGGTAATGTAAGTTTTTATATTATAAAATTATACTAAATTTAACATATACTGAAGAACATGCTTATAAAATAAATATTCACTTTTTTTAAGCTTCATTGCTAAGATTTATTAACTCTGTTCAGCCTGGACATTCAGCTCAAACTTTAAAAACTCACAAAATATCTAGTAGCAGTCTGTTTTGTTTTTTTTAATTATAGTTGATTCACATTATTGTGTTAGTTTCAGGTGTACAGCAAAGTAATTCAGTTATACATATATGTATATACATATATATTCTTTTTTAGATTCTTTTCCATTACAGGTTATTACAAGATGGTGAATATAGTTCCCTGTGCTATACAGCAAATCCTTCTTGTTTATCTATTTTATACATAGTAGTGTGTATCTGTTAAACCCATACTCCTAATTCATCCTTCTCCTCCCTTCCCCTTTGGTAACCAAAGTTAGTTTGTTTTCTATGTCTGTGAGTCTGTTTCTGTTTTGTAAATAAGTTCATTTATATTATTTTTTAGTTTCTATATATAAGTGATACCATATAATATTTGTATTTGTCTGACTTCATTTAGTATGATAACCCCTAGATATATGTACATACCACATCTTTATCCCTTCATCTGTTGATGGACACTTAGGTTGCTTCCATGTCTTGGTTATTGTAAATAGTGCTGCAATGAACATTGGAGTTCATGTATGTTTTCAAATTAGAGTTTTCGTCATTTCCGGATATATGCCCAGGAGTGGGATTGCTGGATCATTTGGTAACTTTATTTTTAGCTTTTTAAGGAAACTTCATACTGTTTTCAACTGGCTGCACCAACTTACATTCCCACCAACAGTGTAGGAGGGTTCTGTTTTCCTCTTTTATTTATTATTTACCATGTGACTCATACAACATATCACTATTTTTCTGAATTTCTGAAAACTATATACTTTTTAAATTTAAAATATAATGTTAAACATGTTGCATTTTATTCCAAAGGTATTTTATGAACCAAAATCTAGAAGTTTATTTGGTTTTTGATTTACAACGTTGATGAATTGTTTTTGGAATTACTTCAAGATTGCTTCAAGAGTAGTTTAATTTTGACTTTCATTGAGAGAAGTGTCTGAACTTAAAATATACGTGGGAATGTATCACAGAATAAAAATTCTATGACCGTGAAAATTTCTTCCACTCTAATACTTGATTATTATATACAGTTTAAGAGATTTTTATTCTTTCCATTTTTACTATACCATCCTCATAAGAAAAAAAATTGATATTTCTAGTGTGATAATAAATGAGAGCTGGGTAGTTGTTAGATTTATTTTAAGGTACATAAGAAGGCTTAATATTACAGAAAGTTTAGAACAACTCAACCAAAAAAAATGACATGGATTTTTACATAGAATTTTATTTCAATAAAAATTTTGCTATTGCTTTCTATTTTTAAAGAGCAAATAATTTCCTTGTGAGGAAAATAACTTCAAAATATACAATCAAATAATTTGTGGCCAATAACTATAAATACCCATGTGCTTTCCACTTTTATGTGTGCAAGTTTTATTTTTATTATTTACACATATCAAAATTTTACAAGTTTATGTAGCTAGACATTTCCTAATTTTTATATATTATTTCAAGAAACATGTGTCAAAGAATGATGGTTCATTCTGGTTGACAGTTTGACCACTATCAAATACGATGTCTTTAAAAATTCATGGTATAAGAAATAATTAAATTACCTCAGCTGCTGTGTGTGTGAGTGTGTGCTTTTGCTCTCTCAGGTATAAAATCTTATTCTCTTCTGAGTTCAATGTAACTTAATGTTTCCTCTTTGAATGAGTCTCTTGACTATAATTTATATAGCTTCTTACCAATGACAGGCATTAAGCTTACTTCCTGAGGTGGAAGAGTACATGGGAATTGTGATAGATTGGCAGAGCTCTAGATTTATCTACTTTATTCACAAAACCAGAGAACCATGCCTAATAACCATAAGGTATTCTCTTTTATTTCTTCAAACATAGATACCAAGATTACAGCTGATGGTACTAAAATGGTATGGTACAGCAACAAATTCTCTTTGATATGTATCTTCTAGAAATTCAATATCTATGATTTTCATATTCTAGGAAGAATTTAGACTTTTCAAGCATCTAAGAGTTAAATTAAGGTGAGATACTACTTTTTTCAACTTATAAAAAGGAATATATAAACTTAAAAGTTTGAACTGATAGCAGGGATTTGATTGTAAAGCCAGGAGAGACAATGTCAAATTTTCTCAAAGAGTTAACAGCTCTATTTTTTGTCACATATTCATCATAAAAGGATTTGGGAAATTTACCCCATTATCTTTTATTTAACTTCTGATGTATTACTAAGTCTGGAGACTCAGAGTTTAGGAAGTATGTATATTTTACCACAGATTTAGGAACTGGCAGGAAAATTATAAAATCTAATCCAAATGCTCTTTTGAAATAATGTTTCTTGAAAATAATTAGGGAAAATAACCTTCATAAATGAGTGATAATGAAACATTTTAAATAATATTTGCTTTCTTTGAAAAAATTCTTTTCATTATTTTAATAAGATAAATTCTTTTTAAGGGCAGCACATTCATGAGAAAAGTAAGAACGAAACAAACTAATTTTATCAGGTCTATTTTTTGTGAGAAGATTAATATATGTAGCTTTTTGTTGAAGAAACTCAATTGCCTAGAGATTTATGAGACACAGAGCAATATAAGAGGGTCTCTAAAGACCCACAAATAATAATACATATATAAATCTAGATTCTGACATCAGTGTATGTTTCAAAAATTTTTTCAAGTAAAAAGTTAGAAAATTTAATAACACTAACTCTATCTTTAAACATTTTGAAATCCACAATAAGACTTTATTCTTATGGATTATTTTATCACAATAATATGAAAATAAATCTGGACAGTATTCACTGTGGGAAATATATAAAACATTTTTAAATCTCATTTCTATCTTTCTCATAAATCTCTCTTTAAATCACTGCAATGACTATTCTGAATTCATTTGTTTTAAAAAGGAAGTTCAAAAGGTTTTAATTTTTAGTAAACCAGTCATCTCTTTGAAGATCTCAAGTGCAACTAATGAGTTTAATGACCTTCCTGAGCAATCTAAATGATAAAAACATTATCGAACACTTGGGTCAAATGCACATTCTACCTCTTTGTTTAAATACTCAGAGATTGGTGACAATATTTTACAATAAAATATTGTTAAGGGTATCCTTATTTTGTATTTCCATAAAATTTTACATTAATTGCAGATGTCAGCTATTACAAAACTTCAAAACTCAGCTTTGAAAAAGTAATAAATAGGATAATACAACTGTTTCTACATCTAGTTTATTCTTCCTGCTAACAACTGTGTACCTTTCCACTGCTCCTGCTGCTAATATATCAATAACAGTTACAATAGTAGTTCAACCACATCTAGCTTCCCGTGTCACGTAGAGTGTGAAGAAATATTTTCACAGAATTTCATTTGGTATGCACATGTATGTCAAAAGGTTGTAAGTTTCAATTCTTTTTAATGTGTAAGAAACAAAGTGAAAAATTTTATGACAATCTCAACATTATTTATTTAACAAATTGTTTAGGTGGAACTTCCACTTAGAACTTCGTACATCAGACATAGTTCCTGTGCCTGTTACAGCAAAGTACTTTCCTAGAGTTCCAGGAATTAAATCATTGTTTTCACTCATGGAAGAAAGTAGCATACTGGAAATGTGACCAGCTCTATAGAGTAAAATTATGACAGGCTGCTTGTTTCCACTGTCAGAGACTGTCTCCATTTTTCTCATCTGTCATGGAGTTCAATAAGAGATGAGATCAAAGTCACTTATAAAGTGCAGACATTGAACATTTTAGAGGTACATGAGGTCAATGAAAGCATTTAGAACATGTCATTAATTTAATACTATACCAGTCTGTTACCAAAGTAATAGTTAATGCATTTTGAATCATCATATAAAAGCTCCCTATCATATCTGATTGAGACTATTTAGACATTTTATTTTAATGTCTGAATATGAAGGTCCATTTATATTATATTGCCCCATTTTTTAGGCAATATTAAAATAACTTGAAAAACAGTGACGTGAAATCATTTTATCTGTTTTGGAGAAAAAATTAATGGTTCCTAGGATATAAAAAACCCTCTTCATTGTGGCATATAAACCTCAAAAGACAAATAATCAGAGTCTATAAGTATTTATGACTCATCCAAGGAGAAAGATAGAAAATACCTTACCAGATTCATTAACTTTTCAGGTCACTACATACAATTCAGAAAATTGCTGCCACGGTGTGCTAAATCAGCCGTGTAGAGTGATACAAAACGTTAGAGATCAAACCATTTAAATTTTTTTCTGTCAATTTTCATTTCAGTGTTTATCTCATGGTAGAAAACGTCTATTCCCTAATATGCTAATATAATATTTATGTGCTATATTCTTATTTAAATTCAAATATTTCATTGATTATAAATGCATATATTTCCATACTAAACATATCTGAAATGGAAATGTTTTGCAATCCATAAGAATACATTATGTCATAGCTTCATATTCAGCTTTTTCTCTTTCTTAGTGGTACATGAAATAATGTTATATCTAACAGATTAGTATATATAAGATATAATGATATGTATAAAATATAATTCTGTGCATTAGGAACTAACATAGTGTTGTAGGTCAATTATACTTCAAAAACAAACACGCAAACAAAGACACAAATAAGCTCATAGAAAAAGAAATCAGATTTGTGGTTACCAGAAGTGGGGGTTGGATAGAGGGGAATTTGGATGAAAGTGGTCAAAAAGTACCAATTTCCAGTTATAAGTTAAATAAGTCCTAGGGATATAATATACAATAATAAGATTAATGTAATTAACATTCCCGTATATTATAAATGGAAGTTTTTAAGAGAGTAAATCCTAAGAGTTTTCATCAGAAGGAAAAATTTTTCTTTTATTTTGTGTTTATATGAGATGGTATTTGTTTAGTAAACTTATTGTGGTAATCATTTCATGAGGTATGTAAGTCAAATCATTATGTTATATACTTTAAACTTATACAGTGCTGTATGTCAATTATGTCTCAATAAGCTGGAAGAAAAAAGATATGATGCTTTAGAATATATATAGGGCTTCCCTGGTGGCGCAGTGGTTGAGAGTCTGCCTGCCAATGCAGGGGACATGGGTTCGTGCCCCAGTCCTGGAAGATTCCACATGCCGTGGAGCGACTGGGCCTGTGAGCCATGGCCGCTGAGCCTGTGCGTCCGGAGCCTGGGCTCCACAATGGGAGAGGCCACAACAGTGAGATGCCTGTGTACCACACACACAAATATATATATATATATATATATATATATATATATATATATATATATATATATATATAAGACATGTGCTTGGAGATAAAATAATCTCCGTATAAATGCTTTTAGGAAATATTGGTTTAGTGAAGGATATTGACAAGCTAGAAAACACAATGTGCTGTGATATCTAAGCCTGTAGAACAAAGCAATAGAAGAGTTTTAGAGGGTAGGAGTTTGTCTGTGGGGTCTAGTAATATGTAAACACATACAGAGAAACATTGCATATTTATTAACTCTTAGAAACTCCAAGTATATACTAGATATTATCCCATTAATTTAAAAAGTAATTATATGAAGTAATTTAATCCTATATATATGTATAACATTAATAATATAATTATTTAATGAAGATCCTCTTGATGAGACAAATACATTCATTTTTTGGAGATTTTGAGGTGTTTTATATCCTAAAAACAATATTTTGATACACTTGAACTCTACGTAAGATTCTGGGGGGCATTCGTTTGGTCTCTTTATGAGCTATTTATAATATTCAACAATCTGTCCCCCATTTTTGTGCCATTGCCACATAGATTTATTTATTGAATCATTAAAGCACACTTGAAGTTATGTTAGTACAATAACTCATGTTATTAATTTTTATCATAATTGTCTTAGTTGCTTTTTACTATCTTTAAATTTACATTTATCAATCTTGCTGCACTTTGAAATTGCATGAATAGAGGTTCAAAAACCCTAATCTTCAAGCTGTACTCAAACTATTACATCATATGATTTTAGGTCTAACTCAGTACTGATGTGTTTAAATTTCTTGATCGGGTAAGCAAGGTTGAGATTCCCTGCATTAATCCATCTTTGGCATGCTTTACATTCAATATGTTCTTGCTGAAACTAAATTCATTTCTTTACCATTTTGTTTTATTTTCATTGTTTGAAAGATATAGGATACTTGAACATGAATAAAAATTGTGAAGATTCTAATTTAACATGAGCAAAAATATTAAGTATTAGAATTTAATAAAATATTTTGTCCATCATATTTTTACTGTTCTGAGAATAATAGTTATAAAAAGCCAAAATGGACAGATATACTGCAGTCTCAATCATGTTTTCTCCATATAATTGAAATAGCAATCATCTCCAAATTGCCAAATTCAATAGACCAGTGCTTGGAAAGTTTTTCTTGAAGGACTAGATATAAAATATATTAAGTTCATGTGCCATATAGTTTCTGCCACATCTATTCAACTGTGCTGTTGTATTTCAAAATTAGCCACAGACCATACAGAAACGAATAGATGTGTATGTGTTCCAATAAAATTTTATTTACAAAAACAGATGTCAGTCCCATGGACCATAGTTTGCCTACCTCTGAAAAAGACAATTATCACTTATTTTATTTAGATCTGAAGTGAACCTCTTGCAGGCAACAAATATACTGGTCTTGTTTTTGTATCCATTCAGTCTGTGTCTTTTGGTTGGAGCATTTAATTAATTTACATTAAAGGTAATTATCCATATGTATGTTCTTATTCTATTTTGTTAATTGTTTTGGATTTGTTTTTGTAGGTCTTTTTTCCCTCTTTCTTCTTTTGTTCTCTTCTCTTGTGATTTGATGACTATCTTTAGTGTTATGTTTGGATTCCATTTTCTTTTTTGTGTGTATATCTATTATAGATATTTGTTTTGTGGTTACCATGAGGTTTTTGCATAGGAATCTGTATTTATACATGCTTTTTTTAAGTTGCTGATATATTAATTTCAAATGCATTTTAGATACTCTGCATTTGTACTCTCCTCTCACAATTACTGTTTTAGATATTATATTTTACATCTAATTGTTTTGTGTATCTCTTAACTGCTTATTGTGGATACAAATGATTTTACTACTTTTGTCTTTAACCTCCCTACAAGCTTTGTGTGTGAATGATTTCCTACTTTTGTTGTATGTTTACCTTTATCAGTGAGCTTTTCCATTTTGTAATTTTCTTATTTCTAGTTGTGGCCTTTCCTTTTCTGCCTAGAGAAGAAAGGTGTTCTGCAACTTTTTATCTCTATGTGAACAGAAAAGTGTTATACCTTTAGAGGTCACAGCCTTGAGAATAGGCTATCTTGTATATTTCAGGCTATGAACAACAATCTTTTACAAAAGGTGCAGAGCCAGCATGACTAAGCACAAGCAACAGAGCACAAATGTTAGAGCTAAAGGAATAGATTCAATGTGGAGTCAGGTTTGTTTTTTTTATTACAGCAACACCACTATATGGTAGACTCCTTGAGAAATCATTTCTTCATAAGGATACTACTGAGGAAAATTGGTTGGATTTGACGGTTGTAAGAATTACAACTTAAAGATAGTAGTAACTAACTCTAGTAATACAGGTAATATAACACATGGGAACAGATTTGGAAAATCATGAAACTACAAAGGGAAAAACAAATAATAATTTTACTAAAGCTAAGTGACCTAAAAGGAAGTAGTGTGTTGAGCTAATTTATATAGAACTTTGGCTATAAATAAAGTGATCCAGTCTTAAGTCAATAGTTACTGACCTATTTTAATATTTCAGGCAGAGAAGCCACTTAAACACAGCAGTATTTTAGTTTAAGGAATCTAGTTTCTTTGGGTAAAATTTTTTCAGATATGAAAGTTTGTAAATAAGAAAACTGTTTGGAAGAGGCTCATTATTAAATTTCAGACCATAAAAACAAGGACTTATAATAGGAGTGGAGGTTGGGCTGGAAATGAATAAAAATAAATATGTTACATATTAAAGAAAACAAACCCTTAACTTTATTATTCATTATAAATTCAGAATTTTAAAGATGTTAGGATGGAATGCAGGAAAGGAAAAATTAGGGAAAAAGGGAACTTTCAACAGAGAAAAAAACTTATTAAGCTCTTAAAGGATTCTGTGTCTAATAATAAATTATGGTTCTCATACTTCTAACTTACTCTACCATCTTTTGAATCTAATAATACTAAAACTCAGCAATATCTATGTAGAATTAGCTGATATCCTTACATTTTCTTTCATCCCCATAAAATATCTGATGTATAATAATTAGTGGAACAATCTATAATCCTATTTGATTATAGTTTATAAGTTTTGTAAGGTAAACCCAACCTCATGTATCACCACAACCCATACAGCATACACTTTGTCCTCATCAATATGCATTTTATGAAATGAACACACACTCTTCGTTGATGGTATTGTGCTTATATTATTGTTATTGCCAAGAATGTTCTCCTACACTTCATCTGAAAATACTTCTGCTGATCTTTATAGGTCCAGTTCAAATATTGCTTCTGCTTTGAAGCCATCTCTGCTATTCATTTTTCTTTTTGTCACTAATAAATTATCATTTATTTTATTTTATTTTTTCAACATCTTTATTGGAGTATAATTGCATTAGAATGTTGTGTTAGTTTCTGCTGTATAACAAAGTGAATCAGCTATATGTATACATATATCCCCATATCCCCTTTCTCTTGCATCTCCCTCCGATGCTCACTATCCCACTCCTCTAGGTGATTACAAAGCACCAAGCTGATCTCCCTGCGTGATGCAGCTGCTGCCCACTAGCTATCTATATTACATTTTGTAGTGTATATATGCCCATGCGACTCTCTCAGTTCGTCCCAGCTTACACCGCCCCCTCCTCATATCCTCAAGTCCATTATCTATGTCTGCATCTTTATTCCTGTCCTGCCCTTAGGTTTATCAAAACGATTTTTTTTTGATTCCATATATATATGTTAGCATATAGTATTTGTTTTTCTCTTTCTGACTTACTTCACTCTGTGTGACAGACTCTAGGTCCATCCATCTCACTACAAATAACTCAATTTTGTTTCCTTTTATGGCTGAGTAATATTCCATTGTATATATGTGCCACAACTTTTTATCCAGTCAACTGTCGATGGACACTTAGGTAGCTTCCATGTCCTGGCCATCGTAAATAGTGCTACAATGAACATTGTGGTACATGCCTCTTTTTGAATTATGGTTTTCTCAGGGTATATGCCCAGTAGGGGGATTGCTGGGTCATATGGTAGTTTTACTTTTAGATTTTCAAGGAACCTCCATACTGTTCTCCATAGTGGCTATATCAATTCACATTCCCAACAACAGTGCAAGAGGGTTCCTTTTTCTCAACACCCTCTCCAACATTTATTGTTTGTAGATTTTTGATGATGGCCATTCTGACCGGTGTGAGGTGATACCTCATTGTAGTTTAGATTTGCATTTCTCTAATGATTAGTGATGTTAAGCATCCTTTCATGTGTTTGTTGGCAATCTCTATATCTTCTTTGGAGAAATGTCTATTTAGATCTTCTGCCCATTTTTGGGTTAGGTTGTTTTTTTTTTGGATATTGAGCTGCATGAGCAGCTTGTATATTTTGGAGATTAATCCTTTGTCATTTACTTCATTTGCAAATATTTTCTCCCATTCTGAGGCTTGTCTTTTTGTCTTGTTTATGGTTTCCTTTACTGTGCAAAACCTTTTAAATTTCATTAGGTCCCATTTGTTTATTTTTGTTTTTCTTTCCATTTCTCTAGGAGGTGGGTCAAAAAGGATTTTGCTGTGATTTATGTCAAAGAGTGTTCTTCCTATGTTTTTCTCTAAGAGTTTTATAGTGTCTGGCCTTACATTTAGGTCTTTAATCCATTTTGAGTTTATTTTTGTGTATGGTGTTAGGGAGTGTTCTAATTTCATTCTTTTACATGTAGCTGTCCAGTTTTCCCACCACCACTTATTGAAGAGACTGTCTTTTTTCCATTGTATATTCCTGCCTTCTTTATCAAAGATAAGGTGACCATATGTGCATGGGTTTATCTCTGGGCTTTCTGGGCTGTTCCACTGACCAATATTTCTGTTTTTGTGCCAACACCATACTGTCTTGATTACTGTAGGTTTGTAGTGTAGTTTGAAGTCCCAGAGCCTGATTCCTCCAGCTCCATTTTTCTTTCTCAAGATTGCTTTGGTTACTTGGGGTCTTTTGTGTTTCCATACAAGTTGTGAATTTTTTTGTTCTAGTTCTGTGGAAAATGCCATTGGTAATTTCATAGGGATTGCATTGAATCTGTAGATTGCTTTGGGTAGTATAGTCATTTTCACAATGTTGATTCTTCCAATCCAGGAACATGGTATATCTCTCCATCTGTTTGTATCATCTTTAATTTCTTTCATCAGTGTCTTATAGTTTTCTGCATATAGGTCTTTTATCTCCTTAGGTAGGTTTTCCTAGGTATTTTATTCTTTTTGTTGCAATTGTAAATGGGAGTGGTTCCTTAATTTCTCTCAGATTCTTCATCATTAGTGTATAGGAATGCAAGAGATTTCTGTGCATTAATTTTGTATCCTGCTACTTTACCAAATCCATTGATTAGCTCTAGTAGTTTTCTGGTAGAGTCTTTAGGATTCTGTATGTATAGTGTCATGTCATCTGCAAACCGTGACAGCTTTTCTTCTTCTTTTTTGATTTGGATTCTTTTATTTCTTTTTCTTCTCTGATTGCTGTGGCTAAAACTTCCATAACTATGTTGAATAATAGTGGGGAGAGTGGAGAATCTTGTCTTGTTCCTGCTCTTAGAGGAAATGGTTTCAGTTTTTCACCATTAAGAATGATGTTGGCGGGCTTCCCTGGTGGCGCAGTGGTTGAGAGTCCGCCTGCCAATGCAGGGGACGCGGGTTCGTGCCCCGGTCCGGGAGGATCCCACATGCCGCGGAGCGGCTGCACCCGTGAGCCATGGCCGCTGAGCCTGTGCGTCCGGACCCTGTGCTCCACAACGGGAGAGGCCACAACAGTGAGAGGCTCACGTACCGCCAAAAAAAAAAAAAAAAAAGAAAAGAAGTATGATGTTGGCTGTGGGTTTGTCATATATTGCCTTTATTATGTTGAGGTAAGTTCCCTCTGTGCCTTCTTTTTGGTGAGTTTTTATCATAAATGGGTGTTGAAATTTTTTGAAAGCTTTTTCTGCATCTAATGAGGTTATCATACTGTTTTTTTCCTTCAGTTTGTTAATATGGTGTATCACATTGATTATTTTGCATATACTGAAGAATCTTTGCATTCCTGGGATAAACCCCACTTGATCATTTTGTATGATCCTTTTCATGTGCTGTTGAATTCTGTTTGCTACAGTTATGGTGAGGATTTTTGCATTTCTATCCACCAGTGATATTAGTCTGTAGTTTTCTTTTTTGTGCCATCTTTGTCTGGTTTTGGTATCAAGGTGATGGTGGCCTTCTGGAATGAGTGTGGGAGTGTTCCTCCTTCTACTACATTTTGGAAGAGTTTGAGAAGGATATGTGTTAGCTCTTCTCTAAATGTTTGATAGAATTCACCTGTGAAGCCATCTGGTCCTAGGCTTTTGTTTGTTGGAAGAATTTTAATCACAGTTTCAATTTCATTGCTTGTGATTATTCTGTTTATTTTTTCTATGTCTTCCTGATTCAGTCTTGGCAGGTTGTGTTTTTCTAAGGATTTGTCCATTTCTTCCAGGTTGTCCATTTTATTAGCATATAGTTGCTTATAGTAATCCCTCATGATTCTTTGTATTTCTGCAGTGTTAGTTGTTACTTCTCCTGTTTCATTTGTAATTCTGTTGATTTGAATCTTCTCCCTTTTTTCCTGATGATTCTGGCTAATGTTTTATCAATTTTGTTTATCTTCTTAAAGAACCAGCTTTTAGTTTTATTGACCATTGCTATCATTTCCCTCATTTCTTTTTCATTTATTTCTGATCTGATCGTTTTGATTTCTTTCCTTCTACTAACTTTGGGGTTTTCTTTTTCTTCTTTCTCTAATTGCTTTAGGTGTAAGGTTAGGTTGTTTATTTGAGATATTTCTTGTTTCTTGAGGTAGGATTGTATTGCTATAAACTTCCCTCTTAGAACTGCTTTTGCTGCATCCCATAGATTTTGGGTTGTCGTGTTTTCATTGTCATTTCATTCTAGGTATTTTTAAATTTCCTCTTTGTTTTCTTCAGTGATATCTTGGTAATTTAGTATTGTATTGTTTAGCCTCCATGTGTTTGTGTTTTTTACAGATTTTTTCCTGTAATTGTTGTATAGTCTCATAGCATTGTGGTTGGAAAGATGCTTGATATGATTTCAATTTTCTTAAATTTACCAAGGCTTGATTTGTGACCAAAGATATGATATATCCTGGGGAATGTTCCATGAGCACTTGAGAAGAAAGTGTATTCTGTTGTTTTTGGATGGAATGTCCTATAAATGTCAATTAAGTCTGTCATGTTTAACGTGTCATTTAAAACTTGTGTTTCCTTCATTATTTTCTTTTTGGATGATCTGTCCATTGGTGAAAGTGAGGTGTTAAAGTCCCCTACTATTATTGTGTTACTGCCAAGATTTCCCCTTTTAATGCTGTTACCATTTGCCTTATGTATTGAGGTGCTCCTATATTGGGTGCATAAATATTTACAATTGTTATATCTTCTTTTGGATTGATCCCTTTATCATTATGTAGTGTCCTTCTTTGTCTCTTGTAATAGTCTTTCTTTTAAAGTCTATTTTGTGTGATAGGAGATTTGTTACTCCATGTTTCTTGTGATTTCCATTTCCATGGAATATCTTTTCCGTCCCCTCTCTTTCAGTCTGTATGTGTCCCTAGGTCTGAAGTGGGTCTCTTGTAGACAGCACATTTACCGGCCTTGTTTTTGTATCCATTCAGCCAGTCTATGTCTTTTGGTGGAAGCATTTAATCTATTTACATTTAAGGTCATTATCAATATGTATGTTCCTATTACCATTTTCTTAATTGTTTTGTGTTTGTTATTGTAGGTGTTTTCCTTCTCTTGTGTTTCCTGCCTAGAGAAATTCCTTTAGCATTTGTTGTAAAGCTGGTTTGGGGATGCTGAATTCTCTTAGCTTTCGCTTGTCTGTAAATGTTTTAATTTCTCTGTTAAATCCAAATGTGATCCTTGCTGGGTAGAGTAATCTTGGTTGCAGTTTTTTGCCTTTCATCATGTTAAATATGTCCTGCTACTCCCTTCTGGCTTTCAGAGTTTCTGCTGAAATATCAGCTGTTAACCTTATAGACATTCCCTTGTATATTATTTGTTGCTTTTCGCTTGCTGCTTTTAATATTTTTTCTTTGTATTTAATATTTTGATAGTTTGATTAATATGCATCTTGGCATGTTTCTCCTTGGATTTATCCTGTATCGAACTCTCTGCACTTCCTGGACTTGATTGACTATTTCCTTTCCCATGTTAAGGAAGTTTTCAACTGTAATCTTTCCAAATATTTTCTCAGTCCATTTGTTTTTCTCTTCTTCTTCTGGAACCCCTATAATTCAAATGTTCATTTGTTTAATATTGTCCCAGAGGTTTCTGAGACTGTCATCAATTCTTTTCATTCTTTTTTGTTTATTCTGCTCTGTGGTAGTTATTTCCAGTATTTTATCTTCCAGGTCACTTATGTGTTCTTCTGCATCAGTTATTCTGCTATTGATTTCTTCTAGAGAATTTTTAATTTCATTTACTGTGTTGTTCATCATTGTTTGCTCTTTAGTTCTTCTAGATCCTTGCTAAATGTTTCTTGTAATGTCTCCATTCTACTTCCAAGATTTTGGATCATCTTTACTATCATTGCTCTGAATTGTTTTTCAGGTAGACTGTCTATTTCCTCTTCATTTGTTTGGTCTGGTGGGTTTTTATCTTGCTCCTTCATGTGCTGCATATTTCTCTGTCTTCCCATCCATAACTTAGTGTCTTTGGGGTCTTCTTTTCGCAGCCTGCATGTTCGTATTTCCCATTGTTTTTGGTGTCTGCTCCCAGTGACTGAAGTTTGTTCAGTGGGTTGTGTAGGCTCCCTGGTGAGGGGGACTTCTGCCTGTGTTCTTGTGGGTGGGGCTGGATCTTGTCTTTCTGGTGGGCAGGGCTGTGTCTAGTGGTGTGTTTTGGGGTGTCTGTGAACTTAGTATGATTTTAGGCAGCCTCTGTGCTATGGGTGGGATTGTGTTCCTGTCTTGCTAGTTGTTTGGCGTGGGCCATCCAGCACTGGAGCTTGCTGGCTGTTTGGTTGAGCTGGGTCTTATCGTTGAGATGGAGATCTCTGGGAGAGCTCTAGCTAATTGATATTACATGGGGCCGGGAGGTGTCTGGTGGTCCAATGTCCTGAACTCGGCTGTCCCACATCAGACGCTGAGGCCTGACGCCAGGCCAGAGCACCAAGACCCTGTCACCCACATGGCTCAGAATAAAAGGGAGAAAAAAAAGAAAGAAAGAAAATAAAATATATAATAAATACATAAATAAATAAGGTATAATTAAAATTAATTTTTTAAAATAAATTATTGAAATTTTTAAAAAGTAATTTAAAAAAAGGAGAGAGCAACCAAACCAATAAACAAATGCACCAATGATAACAAGTGCTAAAAACAATACTAAGAGATGCATAAAAATCAGAAACAATTCAGTCACAGACAGTAAACTCCAAGTCTACGTTTGGTCCCAAAGTCCACCACCTCAGTTTTGGGTTGGTTTGTTGTCTATTCAGGTATTCCACAGATGCAGGTTACCTCAAATTGATTGTGGTGATTTAATCTGCTGCTCCTGATTCTGCACAGGGAAATTTCACTTTCTCTTCTTTGTTTGTACAGCTCCTGGGGTTCAGCTTTGGTTTTAGCCCCACCTCTTCCCTCAGGCTTCTGTTCCCACCCAGACAGGATGGGGTTAAAGCAGCAGCTGGTTAGGGTGCTCTGGCTCACTCTTGCTGGGGGTAGGGAGGGGTATGGTAGTTATAATTGGAATGCGAGGCAAGCCTATGGCAGCTGGCAGCAGAGGCCGGCATGACGTTGCAACAGCCTGATGCATGCTGTGTTCTTCTGAGGAAGTTGTCCCTGCATCATGGAACCTTGGCAGTGGCGGACTGCACAGGCTCCTGGGGTGAGGGCGGGTGCATGTGATAGTGATCTGTGCTTGCACATAGGATTTTTGGTGGCTTCAGCAGCAGTGTTAGCATTTCACGCCCGTCTCTGGTGTCCAAGCTGATATCCGCAGCTTGCTCCTGTCTCTGGAGCTCACTTCGGCAGTGCTCTGCCTTCTGTGGGCAGATAGGGAAGGAATCCCCTCTCCTTGCACACCCCATAACAATGGTCTCTTGCCTCTTAGGTGGGTCCAGAGTGTTTCCTGGACTCCCTCCAGGCTACCTGTGGTGCACTAGCCCCCTCAGGCTGTGTTCATGCAGCCAACCCCAGTCTTCTCCCTGGGATTTGACCTCTGAAGCCTAAACCTCAGCTCCCAGCCCCCACCTGCCCCTGGGGGTGAGCAGACAAGCCCAGCAGACCCAGGCTGGTGAGTGCTGGTAGGCACCTATCCTCTGTGTGGGAATCTCTCCACTTTACCCTCTGCACCCCTGGTGCTGTGCTCTCCTCCATGGCTCCAAAGCTTTCCTCCACCACCCCCATCTCCGCCAGCGAAGGAGCTTCCCAGTGTGTGGAAACTTTTCCTCCTTCACAGCTCCTTCCCAGAGGTGCAGGTCCCATCCCTATTCTTTTGTCTCTTTTTTCTTTTGCCGTCCCAGGTACATGGGGAGTTTTTTGCCTTTTGGGAAGTCTGAGGTCTTCTGCCGGCGTTCAGTAGGTGTTCTGTAGGAGTTGTTCCACATGTAGATGTATTTTTGGTGTATTTGTGGGGAGGAAGGTGATTTTCACATCTTACTCTTCTGCCATCTTGAAGGTCCCCCTCATCCCTGCTATTCTTTCACTCAGCTCTCTTGACATAGCTCTATTATATTGCATACTGTGTTACAGAATAGATCAATTCTACAAATGAAAATTGATTCTATATTTAATCTCTTTCAAAGCAGGAAGTTGGTTTTCTTCATTTACAGGTTCTACCTCACAGTGTTATTTTGAGAATTACGTATAAAACATCCAGAAAGGTACATAAACCAGTATTGGACAGATTCTGTTGTTGTAATAAACAACCTGCATATCTCAGCAGCCACATGTCTATTGTGAGTTAGCAAGGGCACTCTGCTTCAACTTTTTGTCACTGATGGATACTCCCTCTTGACATATGCTTTCAATATTGCAGAGACAAGGAAAACCACAGTCTAGCTCTTGAAACTTATGCTGGTAAGTGAGGAAAGCCACTTATGATGACATTAATATCCAGCAGTTTATGAGCTAGGTTTGATTGTGGAGGTTACATATTGAGATTTCTTATTATTTATTTTTTATGTTGTCAGTATCCATAACTAAGTGTTGAAGTGCACTGTACAGAGTTTGGATAGCAAATTTTGGAGGAAACATTAAATAAGAGTCACAAGACAAAATGAAGCTTTGAGTAAAGTACATAGATTATCATTTTATCTTGTGACTATTCTCAATTGATCTGTCTCTTTACATAAGGGTAAACCATGTGCATCTACTCTGTGCCTTTTTTAAAATGTGCTTCTCTCTAATGCAAAATGAATGCATTTATCTTCATTTTCTAATGGATTTAAAACTAAATAGCAGCTTATGTTACAAGTGAGTTAACATAAGAAGTATATTTTGATTCATGAGTGAGTTCATGAATATTGATAATAACACAGTAATTACTTTGATAATTCCAAGTAAAGAATCTAGCACTATATTCCGGTGGAGAAAATGGTCTACTTGTAAAATATGCAAATAGCTGAAGTTTATTGATAATATATGCCCAATGAGTTGCAAAACTTGAAAAATATATTTTCTATGGTACTTTCATTATAGGCACAGTACTAAAACAAATTTCGGAGTAATTCCTAAAATTGAGGTCAGTTATTAACATCTCAATGACTGAGGTAACAGTGACAGCACATGACTTGGCAGATCATAAGGAGTGGGATGAGTGAAAATTTTAGTTAAAATATATACATTTTAATGAGAACTATGAGTATAGCAGTATCGTATATTCAAGCTTAATATTAGGTTTTAATTAAAATTGGGCTTTAAGTGTATAGAACATCACATGGTATTCCTTGTAAGTAAATAAAATAACAAACCAGTAGGGAAATATGCAATAGTTTTTATATAAGCAATCCTTGGAACATTACATTTGGAGGACACCTAACCCTAGTGACTTCATTCCTCTGAAGTAGCTATATGCTATTAGTACACTAGCATTCAGTGGACTTTTGAGGGAATAGGCTTTCAAATATTATACACACTTATGTGAAATGTTCAAATTCAAGCATCATAAAAATGTTTTTTAAATATCAGATGTAGAATCCTGCAGTATATGGCTTCTCAACTCCAGTCTCTAGATTTCAGCTCTCTTGATTTTGACATTTAAATAACTTTATCTCAGCAGACAATTCTATAGCTGTACTTTTTTCATCAATGTTTAATTCTCTTAAGTTTTACAAATGACTTAGTAAACATGAAATATAGTAAACAGGAAAATAGGAAAAATATGAAAAGTACTGAATTACTCAGGGTTCTCCAAAGAAACTCTCTCTCTCTCCCTCTCTCTCTCCCTCTCTCTCTCTCTCTCTCTCTCTCTCTCTCTCTCTCTATATATATATATATATATATATATATATATTCACAATAGGGAGGCTGGCAAATTCCAAGATCTGCAGTCAGCAAGCTGAAGATCCAGGAGAGCTGATGGTATAACTTCCAGTCAAAGGTCGTCAGTAAGCTTGAAACCCAGGAAAAACCAGTGTTTCAGTTGGAATTCAAAGGCAGGAGAAAAACAGTTTCAGATAAAAGCAGTCAGACAGGAGTTCCCTCTTACGTGCAAAAGGATCAGCCTTTTTGTTTTGATCAGGCCTGCAGCTGATGAATGAGTCCCATCCACCTTAGGGAGGGTAACCTGCTTTACTCAGTCTGATTCAAATGCTAATCTCATCTAAAACACCCTCACAGACACATGCAGAATAATTTGTCACCCAAATACCTGAGCACTCTGTGGCCCCATCAAATTGACAAATAACATTAACCATCACAGTTACACATAATAAATTTAAAATAAGCATATTAGAATATATGTGTGTTTGACTTTTGATTACTGAATAATAAATAAACCTTTTAGAATATGAAAACCACAAAAAAGAACAAAGAACAAATTGCATATAAATCAATTGAGATATAGAATATAAGTAAAAAATTCAGACTGTGGCTAACTTAAGTGAACAAAAGAATTTCTTGAAAGAATATTTGGATTTAGTGGGAATTTAAAGCATAATTGAGCAAGCAGTCCTAATGAAAGGGCAGGCACTAGGGTGAGTTCAGTGTATGCACCAAGAAGCAGCAGGTTACAGATGTATCTTCTGGTCTATACTCTGTTGTGACCATGCTATAGGGAAGAATAGACCCACCCCACTCAAAATTTGTTTCAGATATCAAGACAGATGACACTACACACAAACCAAGAAGGTATGAAAAGTTTTATTTTATTACTCACATATTGAGGCTCCTGATAAGAGCAGATCTAAGCTGGTCTTAAAATAGCTTAAGAGTGCAAGGACAGGAGACTGGTTTGAGGTTTCTATAGTGTTAGTGGGTAAGGCTGTGCTAAGGATTCCTATGCTATGGAAGGGGCATGTGTGGTTTGAAACTACCACTTGTGTCAAAGCAAGGAGCATCCAGGTTTTATTATCAGGTTGCCCAGATGTGAGATAAAGGGGAAGTGGGAGAGATGAGGCTTAAAAACTGTCAGCAAACATCAAAAACAGGGTTTGATCATTATACACTGTGTCTGATCAAATTGTATGTGCCACGATGTTCTCCAAAGAGGTTAAGGTTACTGGGATTGTCACTAATATGTTTTCAAGGCTATACTAGCTAGCACCCAGAGGATATGATCTGTACTCATTGATTCATTTAACAAACATTTGGGTGATTATCCCATGTAAGACGATGTTCTGGTCTAGGCACTTCAAGTCACTGAACCAGATCCAGAGTCCTAATGAATGAAAGGGAACACCAAGGATGTTGGTGGCTGACAGCAACTGCAGAGCACTAGAGCCCCTGTTCTGACTCCTTACAAGGGTACCCTTCTTTGTAAGCATTGGTCTCTTAATGTGTCCTGTGATTTTTTTTCTGCTTATAAATTCTTTTATTATGGTTAACTCAGTGTTGGTAAATTTTAGTTCTGTCAGAGATTGCTGACAACATTGAAAACAAAGCAGAAATTCAGAGAATGTTATTTCATGGTAGACATGGTAAATATAGCTATAAATCTTATCATAACTAGAATCTGGGCTTCCCTCGTGGCGCAGTGGTTTAGAGTCCGCCTGCCGATGCAGGGGACACGCGTTCGTTACCCGGTCCGGGAAGGTCCCACATGCCGCGGAGCGGCTGGGCCCATGAGCCATGGCCGCTGAGCCTGCGCATCCGGAGCCTGTGCTCCGCAATGGGAGAGGCCACAACAGTCAGAGGCCCGTGTACAGCAAAACCAAAAACAAACAAACAAAAAAACTAGAATCTAATAATTAAAGAAAAATTAATCTTGATAGTGAAGCTTTTAATTTTTTTCCATAGTACTATTTTATTTATGAGCTTGAACTAATTGGTATTGCTACATAGAGCTCAATATTTAAAGACATTCAATGTAATTTTTTCTATCCTTTTGCTAGGGAAGGTATATCATCTTCATAAGCCTTTTTTCTACATAAGCTTTATGAAATAGACATTTCTTTTACTATGTTACTCTTTTGTGTGTGTGTGCCTGTCACAACTGCTTCCAAATTAACCAACCATGCTATGACTTAATATAATATGTTTCGGATATGACCCAGTAAATGAAAACAACAAAAACTCGGAATTAGAAGACAAAGGTATGACTATGACTCTGACTTACTAGTTGTTTTTACTGAAATAAATCAGTTAATAAAACAAAACTAGAAGGTAAGATCTCTTTTGCATGACATCACTTTCCTTTCTTAGAGGCTACTGTCTTCATGTATAGAGTGAGGGATTTAGCTTAGCAGACATTTAAGACAGCAGCCAGATGTACAGCTTAAAATTCTATAAACCTCTGATAACACGTTGGAGGGATCTCAGATTTATTTAAGATAAGAAATTATTGATTTCTCCTTTTTTATGTGTTTTTTGTTACTTGGAACAGGAAATTACTAACCAACCTTAGAATTTAGAAGTAATATATAACACAAATTTGTATAGTAATTTATTATTCTAGGATAAACACTATTGGTTTAAAATTTATTGGATTTTTCAATTGTATTTGGGAACTGAAATATTGGGTAGCTCTCAGTATTGACAGAAATAATCTTCTATAGTAAAATATACTTTAAAGATTAAGCTATAAGTACCTCAGCGTATTTTCATAACAGAAATGTACTTAATTCTCAGTCCTTGATAGTGCAAAAAAATTATGCCATTTTTATAAACTATATTAGTTTTCATTTGTAAAATGTAAAAAGTCTATTGAAATTATAATCCAGTAAAAGTAACTTCTTTTTTTAATCAATGGCTTAATGCTTGTCAATGAATTATTGTCATCACTGAATATTACATTAAAATTTTTTGATTATTAAATTATAAGTATGCCATATTATTATGTATATCCATTTTATCAGGGCTGATCCTACAACTTAGCATACGTTTCTGAAGGAATATGGTGTTAGTAAGTAAATTTATGTTAAATATGTATCATGACATTGAAGTGAACCTACGTAACACTCATGTTGGGTTGGGAATCCCATTTTAGCCACTCACTTATGTAGAAACACAAGGAAATTATAATACAGGAAATGTATATATCCTGGAATCTTAAAAAAATCAAAATTAAGACAGTATCATAAAAAACCCACAGGTTTATTAAAATAACTTAATGTATTTCTTCTAAAAGTACATTAAAAGGTTTCCAATTCATAAATAATCATAGGAAATATTTTTGAAATTTTCTTCTTCTCAATGTTTTTCTTTGTTTTTTTTTTTTTTTTTGCGATACGCGGTCCTCTCACTGTTGTGGCCTCTCCTGTTGCAGAGCACAGGCTTCCGGATGCACAGGCTCAGTGGCCATGGCTCACGGCCTAGCCGTTCCGCGGCATGTGGGATCTTTCCGGACTGGGGCACAAACCTGTGTCCCCTGCATCGACAGGCAGACTCTCAACCACTGTGCCACCAGGGAAGCCCTTCTCAATGTTTATAAACCTTCCAGTCCCTTTGCCCATAAATCTCAATTCCTCCTCACATGCAAAATCACTATAAATTCTGTTTCTTTCCCCCTTCTCATATGGCTTATCTTTATGTTTCATAAATAAAACAGATTTTTCCAGGGCAATCTGTTTATTTCATTGCAGAAGACCCACTTGGATAAGTAATTTTGGGTTTGGGAACATGTGGGACAGAAAAAACATTTTTGAGAATATCATTTTTTTTCTAACAAATAGAAGAAACAAAGAGACTGTGTATAATAAAACATTTTTTATTGGGTCTTCCTTAGACACTCACACATACATGTAGATGGTTGTAGTTTTTAATATAATATTATTTATTATGGTACCAGATATAACCCAGTTTAAATAATATGAGTGTCTATGGAGAGATATGATTAAGTTACTAATCAAAACATGAATTTTCATGACCTATTAAAATATGTCCATTATATAAAAATAATTTATTAAAAAATAATTTATTAAAAATAAGTGCAGACCCATTTGAGGAAAAATAAAACTAATTAGCTATCTTTCTGTGTAGGACTTGCATATATTTATAAGAGAGATTGTACCAAATTTTTATGAGTTTAGAAATTGAGCTTATATAGTTTTTAATGTCCCACTTACTGCAATTGAATGTATTATTTTTACATTTAAATTTAAATATTTCCTAAAGAGAAGAGCATGGAAAAATTTATTAGATGAGTGTGTGTGTTGGAAAGGAAAGGAATTATGAGAATAGACAGAGTTCTGTATTGATCCCCTGGCCCAACCCAGTAGACTAGACTTTGGGATAAATTGGTGGACCTGTCTCCCCAGCATTAGGAAACAAGAACAGCAGCTCAGGTCCAGGTAATCTATTATAACCCAAACTTGAGGAGAAAGTCATTCTTCACCTATTTGCAAGGTGTAGAACATGATGATTTCAGCAATGCCTTGATATTTTATAAAATCTCAATAATAGCAAGCCTGGTAATTTTGAAGTTAGTACTCTAAACTGTCCTCAGAATAATCAGTGTTGGCAATTGTGCAAGTGATTCAAGTTGTTTGAGAGAGGCAGAAAACTAACATGGAGGATGTCACAAAATAGCAAAAAAGACTTCATTAAGAACAGACATGGGACCTTCTAAGGATACACCAAACAATTGTGTGTGTGTGTGTGTGTGTGTGTGTGTGTGTGTTGGTGTGTTTCAGTGGAAATGAAGATTTTGCAATACAAAGTGAGGACAAGTGTCAATGAAATTAAGAACTATGAACTTAATACAAACTAATTTTAAACGTTCAGCTAGTGGGTCTATGGAAACCTTGTTCACCAACATAAAATTAATCTGATTGGATTTGTACTTGAAAAATAAGTGTTGCTTTTATTAAAAAATGATCACGTCCATTAGAAAAAATAAATGAAGCAATTTAAAATCATTTCAAAATTTTGTCTTCAAATTTCAGAAAATTCAATTTTGAAATATAGGAAATATCAGTGGAAAAGTCCATAGTTGACAGAAATTTTTATTAGGATCAACCTTGTTAAATTTTATTTGACATTGAGTCTCTACTATTTGCCTTGCACTGTTAGGTGCTCAGAATATAGTGGAACACCAGACAGGATAGATTGTTCTACAAATTGGGAAATGAGACCTTGGCTGAGACTCTAATGGCAGAACTAGTCTGGTGTAAAAAATCAGGAAAAACTACCTATAGGACTGAATATAATAAAAATTTAAATAAAATGTTATAATATTAAATATGTATATATGTACTTAAACATACATAATATGTACTATATATTATCAGTTGTAATTTCATCAGGCATCTCTTCTAGCTGCTGGGGAAAAAAACATATGAAAAGTTGTCCTGAGTGTAAAGTTCTTACAGAGTGAAAAAAATAAAAACAATACACAGACACCATGCACAGGGTTAAGTGATATGAAAAAAAGTTATTCTTTTAATGAGCAACATATGTAAAGTTAAAGAAGCAATGTGAAACATAAGAAAGTACTCATTTGTGGTCAGATAAATTTCAGATAAAATGTTATGCATTTTATTTATTTCCTTTGTGAATTTAGAGCAAATTACCACATTGAAATTGTGGGTTTTTTTCATTTAAAATAAAACATTATCTATTTAGCTTATTTGATTTAACAATTAGATATATTTTAAGGAAAATTCAAATTACCTAATAATTGCTTAATGTATGTCATCAGCTATTATTATTTTATCACTTTTAAGAATCAAATAATTTCCCAATGCAGCCTTAATCCAAGATTGGTATAATTACTTCCTTTGCCTAACCATAAAAAAAAAGAAATAGTTGCAGACACATTATCACTTTATTCCATTGTATTTCTTCATATTTTTAATAAAACTGTAAGACATATTATTTCATAGTTCTATTATTTAACTACATATTACCTATTTGATTCATAAATAGGCATTTAAACTACAGGGTGTAACCACTTAAGTCATTTTGGTCTTCATGGTGCATATGTCTTAAGAAGTTGCCAAAAATATATAAGGCCATTTGAACATCCCAGGTGAAATCATGCATAGTTAGTGATATGTCATTAAATATTACCGAAGTGCTATAAAGGTATAGGATGCCAAGTGCATTTAAACTATATTCTTGATTTTATATACGACACAATAAATTGACAGGATAAAGAGTTTAAATAGATTCATCAAGTCAGTAGTATTCATACATCACAAAATTTTTTTTATGAACTGAATTAAGAGATGTCTCTTAAACTTAAACTAGTAAATTATACTGAATTTGTTTTTGTGTGTGAAAACGTGGTCAAAATCCTTAACTAATAGCTACCAGGAAACTTTTAAAATGTTCTTTGCTTTCAAAAGCACATGTGTCAATAGATCATTCCCTTCAAGGCCTGAATGCTACATTTACAGTTGTCTATTGCTGCTTCAGAAACTGTTTTATTATAACTTAGTGGCTTTAAACAGATATTTTACTCATAGTTTTGTGGGCCATCATTTCCACTCAGCCGGGCATCTTATCTTTTGTACATGTTGTCAACAGGACAGCTCTACTGGGGCTCAAGGATTTACTTTCAAGTTTATTAATCTATGTGGCTGGTAACTGTATGCTGGATTGACCATCCCAGTAGGCCTAGGGCAAGGTTCCTCTAAATGTGGTTGTGTGCTCACAGCATAGTAGCTGGGTTACAAGAGAGAACTGAGTCTGCCAGCTAGCAGAGAGTAACTTTTGTCATACTCTATTACTCAAAACTGTCCTAGGCCTGTCTTAAATTCAAAGGGAAGTGACATGACCTCACCTCTAGAGGAAGAGTGTCAAAATATGACTGCCTATTTGTAATCCTCCACCAGTACTAAATACTCTTTATATGAAAGTCTATGGTGATTTGCAAGTTTTTGAAATAAATGTGCTTGAAAACTACAGATTCTAGAAATAGTTAGAGGAAAATTGGAATAGATTTATTTTACTGACAATAGAATGATAAACTAAACTTGAGTCTGAGTTGTAATAAATGTTAGAATTCAAATACTCAAGATATTTATCTATCTTATTAATGTGACATTCCTGTGTGTTTTGAGATTCAAGCTCAGGAATAATTACCCCCAGATACACACTATTGGAATTCCTTTGAGAGGTCTAGACTTTGCCTCAGATAATAACATTACAGATAGTAGTAATATTGTAAGTCAGAATATAGGCAGAGGATATATCTAAGTTTGGATTCCTCCAAAAGTAAAACGTGAGACAAAGGTATGTGGGAAATTTGTTTGTTTGGAAGGTGAAATAAATAATACTTTGAGAGTAGGAATAGGGAGAGAAGAGACAGAAAAATAATGGTTAATAAAGGTATTATTATGAATACAGCTACCATTGTGTGTGACTGAAGTTTAAACTTGTTGAGAATATGCTGGAAGTTACTTTAGAATGTCCATCTCAGAGTTGCTCCCTGCCTCAAGGTATTTATACAACAACTACCATCAGCCATTGGTTGAAGGCTACTCCCTGGGGAAAGTATTTTCCTGGCACTTCCAGTCTAACTATGGTTGGCAAAGCAGGCTACTAAAACCAGAGCAACTTCAGGCAAAGAGTCCAGATGTTTGCAGTCATAAATTAGTACAGCACACACTGAAGTACTACAAATGAGGAAATAAAGTTGGGGGATTGTCAGCATCTGCTATAAAGAAATGTACAAAGAGAGAAAGGTGTACTTATGTTGAAAAGATACATCATTGATGATGGCGGAATAGGAGGACATAGAATTCGTTGCTCCTCACAAGTATGTCAAGAATACATCTACAAATGGAACAATTCTTGAGCACCTGCTGGACATTAGTGGAAGACCTCAGACTCCTAAAAGCACAAGAAAAATCCCCTCACAACCAGGTAGGATGAAAGAAAGAAAAAAAATGAGGAGGAATCAAAAAAGGGACCAGCAGCCCTGGCAGGAAGCTGAAAGTGAGGGGAGGTCCTCACACTCAGAAAAACTCCCTCATTGGGAGTCAGCTGGGATAGGAAGAGACCTTTGGGGGATCAAAGAAGAACACAGCAGATCAAAGGAGAATTCAGGGGATGGCCTGTGGAAGACAGGAAAAAAGTAAGAACTGTGTGCATGGTCTGCACCACAGCTCTGAGCAACCCACCCTGAGTTGTGAGTCTCTTGTTTTGGAAGGGGTCTTGGTGCTGGAAAGTGGGGTTTGGAGCATGGACCCAGGGAGGGGACAGCTCTTGGCTGTGAAAAGACAGCCCGAAGGGACAGGAGTAAGGAGCTCCACAACCGGGAAAGTTTGCAGAAAAAGCCTGGGATACCATAGAAGCAAGATGTCATTGTTGATGGCACACAAGGGGTAGGGCCACCAATACAACCCTTTTCCCCACTTGCCAGCTTCTTTGGCCTTCACAGGCACTGGGAGGAGCTCCCAGTAGAGAGAGTGTGCCCCAGACCATAGCAACTGCCTGTCAGTCCCCGCCACTGCAGGCAATTCACGCACACCCGAGTTGTGGCTGCCATACCCTTCCCTGGCCTGAGGGAATAAGTCTGCCTCAATCAGCCGCTGCTTTTGCTCCCTCTTACCTGGGCCAGAAACAGACGCCTGAGGGCAGTGCACACACAGGGGTGGGGCCAAAACCAAAGCTGAGCCCCAGCGGCAGTGGGACTAAGGAAGAGGAATGGGAATCTTTCCTGCAGCTGCACAAGCCGTGGATTACATCTCCATGACTGGCTTGATAAATCTTGCATCTGTGGAATACCTGAATAGACAAGTGTTCCTACAACTGTTACTGGTGTAGCCTTAGCAGTAGTGGACTTTGGGGCCAAGTACATATAGGAGTTGGGTCAAGTCAGTCTTAGCTGGCCCCAAAGTGCCCACAGCAGGTTCAGAGAGCTACCTAGAGGTATTGGAGGACCTCCTGGGGAGGCAGGATTGGCTGTGGCTCATTTTGGGAACAAGGACACTGACAGAGTAGGACCCAGGAAAATATTATTACTATTATTCTTTTTGTTTTGTTTTGTTCAGTGGATGGTGTTGTTGTTTATATTTTTTAATATATATATTTTTTATTTTTCTATTTTGACTTTACATTTTCTTGTTGTCTGGTTTTGTTTTTTTCTTTGTTTCTTTGTATTTTATTATTATTTTCTTTTTTTTGATTGTTTCTATGTGTTTATTTTATGCTTTCTTTGCTTTTTATTTTTGCTTTCTGTTTCTGTTTTATTTCTCATATTTTGTTAGTTTAGTCCATATTGATTGTTCTCATTTTTTAATTCTTTTGTTTGTTTGTTCTCTTTTTTTCTTTTTTTCCTCTTTTTTGTCTGTCTGCTACTTTGTTTCTGTTAGTTTGGTTTTGTTGCTATCATTTATCTTGGATTTGGTGGGTCTGTTTTCTTCTTTTTGTGCGTGTGTGTGTTGTGTTGTTGTTGTTGTTTGTTAGTTTTTGCTATTTGTCTTGGGTTTTGTTTGTCTGTTTATTTTCTTTTCCTTTTCTTTTTCTTTTCTTTTTTCTCTGGCCACACAGTGCAGCTTGCGGGCTCTTGATTCCCCTGCCAGAGGTCAGGCCTGGGCCTTCAGGGTGGGAGCATCAAGTCCAGGATGCTGGACCACCAGAGAATTCCTGGGCCCAGGGAATATTAATCAGTGTATGCTCTCCCAGTGGTATCCATCTCAACACCAGGAGGAGGCTCCACCAACCTCCCTTCAGGCTCCAGTGCTGGACACTTCACGCCAAACAACAAGGAAGACAGGAACACAGCCCCACCATCAGCAGACAAGTTGCCTAAAGTCATACTAAGCTCACAGACAGCTCAAAACATACCACCTGATGCAACACTGCCCATCAGAGGGAAAAGACTCAGCTCCACCCACCAAAGCACAGGCAACAGTCCCTCCCACCAGGGAGCCTACACACGCCCCTGGACCAACCTCATCCACCAGGCTTCTGTTCCTCATACAGCAGAATCAAGAGGAACTACAACCTTGTAGCCTGTGGAAAGAAAACCACAAACATACTAAATTAGACAAAATGAGACAACAGAGAAATATGTTGCAGATGAAGGAGCAAGGTAAAAACCCTCAAAACCAAAACAAATGAGGAAATAGACAATCTACCTGAAAAAGAATTCAGAGTATTGATAGGAAAGATGACCCAAGATTTCAGAAATAGAATGGAGGCACAGATCAACAAGATACAAGAAATGTTTAACAAGGACGTAGAGAACAAACAGAACTAAAGGACAAACAATCAGTGATGAAAAACACAATAACTTAAGTGAAAAATACACTAGAAGGAATCAATAGCAAAATAACTGAGGTGGAAAAACGGATAAGTGAGCTGGAAGATACAATGGTGGAAATAACTGCCATGGAGCAGAATAAAGAAAAAAGAATGAAAAGAAATGAAGAGAGTCTCAGAGATCTCTGGGACAACATTAAATGTCCCAGCATTTGAATTACAGGGGTCAGAGAAGAAGAAGAGAAAGGGAAAGTGCCTTAGAAAATATTTGAAGAGATTATAGTTGAAAACTTCCCTAACATGGGAAAGGAAATAATCAAATCCAGTAAGCACAGAGAGTCCCATAGAGGATAAACCCAAGGAGAAACATGCTGAGACACATATTAATCAAACTAACAAAAATTAAATACAAAGAAAAGCAGAAATAACATTCAAGGGAACCCCTATATGGTTATCAGCTGATTTATCAGCAGAAACTCTGCAGGCCAGAAGGGAGTGGCAGGACATATTTAAAGTGATGAAAGGGAAGAACCTACAACCAAAATTATTCTACCCAGCAAGGATCTCATTCAGATTCAACAGAGAAATCAAAAGCTTTACAAACAAGCAAAGGCTGAGTTAATTCAGCACCACCAAGCCAGCTTTACAACAAATGCTAAAGGAACTTCTCTAGGCAGGAAACACAAGAGAAGAAAAAGACCTACAAAACCGTATGCAAAACAATTAAGCAAATAGTAATATAGAAACAAACATATTGATAATTACCTTAAATGTAAATGGATTAAATGCTCCAAACAAAAGAAAACAAACTGGCTGAGTGGATACAAAACAAGACCAGTATATATGCTGTCTACAAGAGATTCACTTCAGACCTAAGGACACATACACACTGAAAGTGATGGGATGGAAAAAGATATCCCATGCAAATGGAAATCAAAAGAAAGCTGGAGTAGCAATACTCACATCAGACAAAATAGACTATTAATGAAGACTATTACAAGAGACAAGGAAGGACACTACATAATGATCAAGGGATCAACCCAAGAAGAAGGTAGAACAATTGTAAATATTTATGCATCCAACATAGGAGCACCTCAACACATAAGGCAAATGCTAACAGCCATAAAAGGCAAACTTAACAATAACACAGTAATACTGGGGGACTTTAACACCCCACTTACAACAGTGGCTAGATCATCCAGGCAGAAAATTAGTAAGTAAACAGAAGCTTTAAAAGACACATTAGACGAGATAGACTTAATTGATATTTATAGGATATTCCATCCGAAAGCAGCAGAATACATGTTCTTCTCAAGTGCACACAGAACCTTCTCCAGGAGAGATCACCTCCTGGGTCACAAATGAAGCCTCAGTAAATTTATGAAAATTGAAATCGTATTAAGCATCTTCTCTGACCACAATGCTTTGAGGCTAGAAATCAATTACAGGAAAAAAAAATGTAAAAAACAAAAACACATGGAGGCTAAACAATATGCTACTAAATAACCAAGAGATCACTGAAGAAACCAATGACGAAATCAGAAAATACCTAGGAAAAAATGACAACAAAAACACAATGACCCAAAACCTATGAGATGCAGTAAAAGTGGTTCTAAGATGGAAGTTTATAGCAATACAATCCTACCTCACAAAACAAGAAAAAAGTCAAATAAACAACCTAACCTTACACCTAAAGCAGCTAAAGAAGAAAGAAAAAGAAGAACAAAAATGTTAATAGAGGAAAGAAATCATAAAGATCAAAGAAGAAATAAATGAAATAGAAACAAAGAAAACAGTAGCAAAGATCAATAAAACTGAAAGCTGGTTCTTTGAGAAGATAAACAACATTGATAAACTTTTAGCCAGACTCATTAAGAGAAAAAGGGACAGGATTTAAATAAATAAAATTAGAAATGGAAAAGAACTTAAAATGGACACCACAGAAATACTAAGTATCATAAAATACTACAAGCACTATATGCTAATAAAATTGACAACCTGGAAGAAATGGACAAATTCTTAGCAAAGTACAACCTTCCAATACTGAACCAGGAAAAAGTAGAAAATATGAACAGACCAATCACAAGCACTGAAATTGAAACTGTGGTTTAAAAACTCCCAAAAAACAAAAGTCCAGGACCAGATGGCTTCACAGGTGAATTCTAACAAATATTTAAAGAAGAGCTAACACCTATCCTTCCA
>NW_020837973.1:20824265-20866688 GCF_003676395.1 Aethalodelphis obliquidens | reverse complement strand
AAAAAAAAAAAAAAAAAAAAAGAAAAGAAAATTACCAATATCACTGATGAACATAGATGCAAAAATCCTCAACAAAATACTAGCAAACAGAATTCAACAGCACATTAAAAGGATCATACACCATGATCAAGGGGGATTTATCCCAGGGATGCAAGGATTCTTCAATATACGCAATTCAATCAGTGTGATACACCATATTAACAAATTGAAGAGTAAAAACCATATAATCCTCTCAATAGATGCAGAAAAAGCTTTTGACAAAATTCAACACCGATTTATTATAAAAAACTTTCCAGAAAGTGGGCATAGAGGGAACCTACCTCAACATAATAAAGCCCATGTATGACAAGCCAACAGAAAACATTATTTTCAATGGTGAAAAACTGAAAGCATTTCCTCTAAGATCAGGAGCAAGACAAGGGTATCCCCTCTCACCACTATTATTAAACATAGTTTGCAACTCCTAGCCACAGCAATCAGAGAAGAAAAAGAAATAAAATGAATCCAAATTAGAAGAGAAGCAAAACTGTCACTGCTTGCAGATGACATGATTCTATACATAGAAAATCCTAAAGATACCACCAGAAAACTACTAGAGCTCATCAATGAATTTGGTAAAATTGCAGGATACAAAATTAATAGACAGAAATCTCTTGCATTCCTATACACTAACAATGAAAGATCAGAAAGAGAAATCAAGGAGGCAGTCCCATTTACCATCACATCAAAAAGAGTGAAATACCTAGGAATAAACCTATGTAAGGAGACAAAAAACCTGTATGCAGAAAACTATAAGATAGTGATGAAGGAAATCAAAGATGATACAAACAGATGGAGAGGTATACCATGTTCTTAGATTGGAAGAATCAATATTGTGAAAATGACTGTACTACCCAAAGAAATCTACAGATTCAATGCAATCCCTATCAAACTACCACTGACATTTTTCACAGAACTAAAACAAAAAATTTTAGAATTTGTATGGAAACACAAAAGACCCCAAATAGCCAAAGCAATCTTGAGAAAGAAAAATGGAGCCAGAAGAATCAGGCTCCCTGACTTCAGACTATACTACAAAGCTATAGTAATCAAGATGGTATGGTACTGACACAAAAACAGAAATATAAATCAATCAACTATGATAGGAAACCCAGTAGTAATCCCACACATCTATGGTCACCTAATCTATGACAAAGTAGGCAAGAATATACAGTGGAGAAAAGACAGCCTGTTCAATACGTGGTGCTGGGAAAACTGCACAGCTACATGTAAAAGAATGAAATTAGAACACTCCCTAACACCATACACAAAAATAAACTCAAAATGGGTTAAAGACCTAAATGTAAGGCCAGAAACTACAAAACTCTTAGAGGAAAACTTAGGCAGAACACTCTTTGACATAAATCACAGCAAGATCTTATTTGACCCACCTCCCAGAATAATGAAAGTAAAAACAAAAATGAACAATTGGGACCTAATTAAACTTAAAAGCTTTTGCACAGCAAAGGGAACCGTAAACAAGATGAAAAGACAACCCTTGGAATGGGGAAAAATATTTCCAAACGAAGCAACTGACAGAGGATTAATCTCCAAAATATGAAAACAGCTCATGGAGCTCAATATCAAAAAACAAACAACCCAATCAAAAAATGGGTGGAAGACCTAAATTGACATTTCTCCAAAGAAGACATACAGATGTCCAAGAGGCACATGAAAAGATACTCAACATCACTAATTATTAGAGAAATGCAAATCATAACTGTAATGAGGTATCACCTCACACCTGTCAGAGTGGCCATTATTGAAAAGTCTACAAATAATAAATGCCGGAGAGGGCGTGGAGAAAAGGGAACCCTCCTACACTGTTGGTGGAAATGTAATTGATACAGCCACAATGGAGAACAGTATGGAGGTTCCTTAAAAAACTACAAATAGAACTACCATATGACCCAGCAACCCCACTACTGGGCATATACCCAGAGAAAAACATAATTGAAAAAGACACATGCACCCCAATGTTCATTGCAGCACTATTTACAATAGCCAGGACATGGAAGGAACCTAAATGTCCATCAACAGAGGAATGGGTAAAGAAGATGTGGTACATATATACAGTGGAATTTTACTCAGCCATAAAAAGGAGCAAAACTGGGTCATTTGTAGAGATGTGGATGGACCTAGAGACTGTCATACAGAGTGAAGTAAGTCAGAAAGACAAAAACAAATATAGTATATTAACACATATACGTGGAATCTAGAAAAATGGTACAGATGGTCTTATCTGCAAAGCAGAAATAGAAACACAGTTGTAGAGATCAAACGTATGGTTACCAAGGGGGAAAGGGGGTGTGGGATGAATTGGGAGATTGGGATTGACATATATACACTATTGATACTACGTGTAAATTAGATAACAGTGAGAACCTACTGTATAGCACAGGGAACTTAACTCAATGCTCTTTGGTGACCTAAATGGGAAGGAAATCTGAAAAAAGGGGAATGTATGTATATGTATGTATAACTGCTTCATTTTGCTATACAGTAGAAACTAACACAACACTGTGTTAATAACATAGTACTCCAATAAAATTTAACTTAAAAAAAGATACATCATTAACTTAGAGCTATTTTATGCTATAGATATATACAACTGTGAGAATAAAGAATTAATGTGTTTAAATTTGTTACATAATAGGTGAGAAATGTTAAATACCCACATATTTTAAGCAAACAATATTTTTAGTACTAGACATATACTTATAACTTAACTTACATTTTATGATAAAGTTTCTACATTTTTTATGTTTTGGATAGACAAAAAATTGAAAATAATTAAAAATTTTACTAAAATGTGCAGTGATTTTCAAGGTACTTAAAAGACATTTTGTCAAAATATATTCATCATAAAAAAAAGCTATTTGATCAACAACTTGGATATATTTAATATAATTAGCTAGCATGTTGAATATACCTATATAACAAAATGTGTATATAATAATGAAATATTTAATATCATTTCCTGGTTTATTACTAATAATGATCAAACACTTTATGGATTAACATCACACTACATTTATATTATTTGGATTTGCTTTCAGAGTTTTCAGCCCAAAACAGAAGATTTTACATTCAGTTTGAAGTATATTTATTATTTTACTATCCTACTTGGTTTTAAATTCATTTGAAATAAATATATAGATCAGCATGCTGTTCCAAATCACTTAAAAAAATAATATTGAGGCTTCCCTGGTGGCGCAGTGGTTGAGAATCTGCCTTCTAATGCAGGGGACACGGGTTCTAGCCCTGGTCTGGGAGGATCCCACATGCTGCAGAGCAGCTAGGCCCGTGAGCCACAACTACTGAGCCTGTGCATCTGGAGCCTGTGCTCCACAAAAAGAGAGGCCGTGATAGTGAGAGGCCTACGCACTGCAATGAAGAGTGGCCCCTGCTTGCCACAACTAGAGAAAGCCCTCGCACAGAAATGAAGACCCAACACAGCAAAAATAATAAAATAAATAAATTAATAAATTCCTACCCCCAACATCTTCTAAAAAAATAATAATAATATTTATGTTTGCTCTGATATTCTTTGATTTAACCAGTTTATTGTAAAGGTTAGAATAAAAGTACCAAAAGTTTTATGGAACTCTCATTTAATTCTTTCAGATTTTCCCATTGTTAACTAAAAGGGTATTGTTACATGAAGTCCTTTCAGCCTTCATTAAAATTCTGTAGAAGCATTCCGTATTAGGACTAAAATCAGTAGTCATGTTTTGTATACTTCATAATCATTGCACTGGGTTTATTTTTCAATATCCCTAGGGTGTTCAGCTTTTGAAAACTCACTTGCAGCTGAGATGATTCTTTTCTAATATATTTCTTTATTCCCAATAGCACAACATAATAGGTACTGTTTGTATTTTTACGATGCATCAACTAATTTGCAATCACAGCAGATCTTAAGTTTTCCTCATTCAGAATGTCTTAAACTGCCAGGGCTTATATTCATTCAATTAATGTTTGCTGAGTGAATTAATTTCATGTATATTTTTGCTAACTCCTCTCTTAGTAAGAAGGTCTCTGTACCAAAGCATCAAATTATGATCTTGGTGTTATTTTTGTTTGTTTGTTGACATCTAATGATAGGTCAGGGGAAACTATTTCTGAAGATATCTTGTTAACCTTTTAAAGTCTAATGTATGTGATGCAACTGTTTCCGTGTAAAACTAATTATTTTACTAAAACATTAAATTTAAAATACCAGAAAGGGTTATTTTGAAATCAATATACTTAAATCATCAATTTTCAACTTCATAGGAAATTAAAGTTTTTAATGAGTTTGAGATAAGAACATTTGAGTTTGCAATCTGGATTTCTCATTTAAATATGAAATTGGGCAATTTGTTTAAAATAATTGTTCCTCAGTTTCCTAATAAATTAACCTGTTATAATAAACACACATGACTCTGTGTGTATATATGTTTATAATCAGTCACACTAAAGGATATGGGTATTAACCTAGGAGGCATATCACTTCAGCAGTTAGCAAAAATGAGTAGTTAATTCAGAATCATGTTAAGTGGAAAATCATGCATTTAGACATAGGATAAAATAGTCTGATTTAAATCAACAACAGATCTAAAGGTATCCTTGCTGCTTGGGTCTAAAAACAAACAAAGCAAAGGTGAAGTTAAATCTGACCTCAAATGAGTCCATGTTGCTACACTCTCAAAGGATCATGTAGAGATTAAATATAAATATCATCTCCTTCTCATTCCATTTATTTGGTACCTCTGCTGTATTGCTTCAGATGTTTTTGAGAATGATCAGTAACTATTTCATTTTTTATAACCATTTTTTATGGAAGTATAGTTAATTTACAATGTTGGGTTAGTTTCAAGTGTAGAGTAAAGCTATTCAGGGCTGTGTATGTGTGTGTGTGTGTGTGTGTGTGTATTCTTTTTCACGTTCTTTTCCATTATAGTTTATTACAAGATATTGAATATAGTTCCTTGTGCTATACAGTAGGTCCTCATTGTTTATCTATTTTATATATGTTAGTGTGTATATGTTAATCCCAAACTCCTAATTTATCTCTCCCCTCACCCCCTGCTTTGATAACCATGTTTATTTTCTATGTCTGAGAGTCTATTTCTGTTTTGTAAATAAGTTCATTTGTAATTTTATTTAGATTGCACATATAAATGATATCATATGATGTTTGTCTTTCTCTGTCTGACTTCACTTAGTATGATAATCTCTAGGTCTATCCATGTTGCTGTGGAATGATTTCAATCTTTTTGTGGCTGAGTATTATGTCTGTGTGTGTGTGTGTATATATATATATATATATATATATATATATATATATACATACATACATACCACATCTTCTTTACCCATTCATCTTTTGATGGACATTTAAGTTGCTTACATGTCTTGGCTATTGTAAATAGTGCTGCTATGATCATTGGGACTCATGTATCTTTTCAAATTAAAATTATCTCTGGGTATATGCCCAGGAATGGGATTGCAGGATCATATGATAACTCAGTTTTTCTAGTTTCGTAAGAAACCTCTATACTGTTCTCCATAGGGGCTGCACCAATTTACATACCACCAACAGTATTGGATGGTCCCTTTTTTCTCCACACCCTCTCCAGAATTTATTATTTTTAGACTTTTTTTTTTCTTTTTTTTAGATGTTGGGGTTAGGAGTTTATTAATTAATTTATTTATTTTTGCTGTGTTGGGCCTTCGTTTCTTATGCGAGGGCTTTCTCTAGTTGTGGCAAGCGGGGGCCACTCTTCATCGTGGTGCATGGGCTTCTCACTATCACGGCCTCTCTTGTTGTGGAGCACAGGCTCCAGACTCACAGGCTCAGTAGTTGTGGCTCACGGGCCTAGTTGCTCTGTGGCATATGGGATCCTCCCAGACCAGGGCTCGAACCCATGTCCCCTGCATTAGGAGGCAGATTCTCAACCACTGAGCCACCAAGGAAGCCCTATTTGTAGACTTTTTAATGATGGCCATTCTAATTGGTGTGAGAGATTCCTCATTATAGTTTTGATTTGCATTTCTCTAATAATTAGTGATATTGAGCATTTTTTCATGTACTTTTTGGCCATTTGTATGTCTTCTTTGGAGAAATGTCTATTTAGATCTTCTGCCCATTTTCTGATTGTTGTTTTTTTTTTTTACATTAAGCTGTATGAGCCGTTTATATTGATATATTTTGGAAATTAATCCCTTGTCAGTAGCATCGTTTGAAAATATTTTCCCCAGTCTGTGTCTTTTTGTTTTGTTGATGGTTCACTATGCTGTGCAAAAGTTTTTATGTTTAATTAGGTTCCATTTGTTTATTTTCATTTTTTTTTTTTTTTTCGGTACGTGGGCCTCTCACTGTTGTGGCCTCTCCCATTGCAGAGCACAGGCTCCAGACGCGCATGCTCAGCCGCCATGGCTCACAGGCCCAGCTGCTCCGCTTATTTCCATTACTCTGGGAGAGGGATCCAAAAAAATATTGCTGCGATTTATGTTGAAAGAGTGTTCTGCTATGTTTTCTCTACGAGTTTTGTACTATCCAGTCTTACATTTAGGTCTTTAATTCATTTTGAGTTTAATTTTGTATATGGTGTTGGAAAATGTTCTAATTTTATTGTTTTACATATAGCTCTCCACTTTTCCCAGCACCATTTATTGAAGAGACTGTCTTTTCTCCACTGTATATACTTTGTCATAGAGTAATTGACCATAAGTGCATGAGTTATTTGCTGGCCTTTCTATCCTATTCCATTGATCTATATGTCTGTTTTTGTGCCAGTACCATACTTATTTTAATGAATGTAGCTTTGTAGTATGGTCTGAAGACAGGGAGCATGATTCCTCCAGCTCCATTCTTCTTTCTCAAGATTGTTTTGGCTATTTGGGGTCTTTTGTGTTTCCATGCAAAAAAAAAAAAAAATCTTGTAGTTCTGTTCACTATTGTTCTAATTCACTGACAATTAGTTACCTGAAAAATAAATTAATAAAACAATCCCATTTACAATAGATAGCATTAAAAGAAAGAGAAAACAGGTATAAATTTAATCAATAAGGTGAAAAATCTGTATACTGAAATCTGTGAGTACTAATGAAGAAATTGAAGAAGATACAAATAAATGGAATGATACTCTATGTTCATGAATTGGAAGAGTGAATATTTTTATAATGTCCATGCTACCCAAGGTTATCTACCGACTAAATGAAATCCCTATCAAAATCCCAATGGCATTTTTCACAGAAATATAAAAAGCAATGCTAAATTCATATGGAACCACAGGAGACCCTGAAGAGCCAAAGCAATCTTGAGAAAGAATAATATTATAGATATCACACTTCCTGATTTCAAACTGTATTACATAGCTGTAGTAGTCAAAACAGCATGGTACTAGCATTAGAACAGACACATAGACTGATGGGACACAGTAAAGGGCCCAGAAATGCATGCATGTATGGTCAACTAATCTTTGACAAGGCACCAAAAATACACAATGGGGAAAGGATAGTCTCTTCAGTAAATGGTGTTAGTAAAATTGGATAGCCAAAAACAAAAGAATGTAACTGGATCCTTATTTTACACCAAGCACAAAATGGATTAAAAACTTAAATGTGAGACCTGAAACCATAAAATTTCTACGAAAAAAGCCTAAGGGACAAACTCCTTGTCATTGGTTTTGGCAATGTTTTTTTTTTGTTTGTTTTTTGTTTTTTTTGTGATACGTGGGCCGCTCACTGCTGTGGCCTCTCCTGTTGCGGAGCACAGGCTCCAGATGCGCAGGCTCAGTGGCCACGGCTCATGGGCCCAGCCGCTCCACGGCATGTGGGATCCTCCCAGACCGGGGCACAAACCCGTGTCCCCTGCATCGGCAGGCGGACTCTCAACCACTGCGCCACCAGGGAAGCCCTTGGCAATGGTTTTTTGATAAAACATCAAAAGCATAGGTAACAAAAGCAAAAATAAAAAGTAAAAATGTAGGATTATATCAATTTTAAAAGTTTTTACACAGCAAAAGAAATAATCAACAGAAAAGGCAACCTACAGAATGGGTGAAAATATTTGCAGATCATCTATCTGATAAAAGGTTAATATCCAAAATACATAAAGGACGACTCCAACTCAAGAGCAAAAAACAAATACTACAGATAAAAAATGGTTAAAATTTTGAGTAGACGTTTCTCCAAAGAAGACATACAGTGGCCTACAGGATATGAAAATGTGCTCAACATCACTAATCATCAGAACAATGCAAGTCAAAACCACAATGAGACATTACTTTATACCTGTTAGGATGGCTACTATCAAAAACACAAGAGATAACAAGTGTTGATAAGGGTGTGGAGAAAAGAGAATCCTTGTACATTTTTGATGAGAATGTATCAATAAATTGGTTCCACTACCATGGAAAAAACTATGGAGGTTATTTATGTAAAACAGGGGAAATATATATAATCAGGCACTGATTTCATAAACAGTGACACCTCTCAATAATATTATATCATAAACTCATCAGGAGCAATATGTTTTAAAGTATTTAATGTCATATATTACATGAAGATTAGATTATAAAGAAGCCAGAAATTATCTTATTAGAAGGTATAAAAATAAAGCAAGATATTGCAGCTCATTTATTTTCAGGTGATTTTAATTTATTCTTTTTGCTTATCTATATATTCAACAATAAATATTGATTTTTTAATAAAAAAAGAAAATTATTCATTTTTTAGCAATGATTTTTGATCACTTCAAAATTATCAATATCAAAATAACTAAAATATTACATGGTATTTAACATTCCAAAAATTTTTAAAAATCCTTTTAGCATTTGCCATGGTAGAATTTCTTCCCTCCCAAATTCTTATGTTGAAGCCCTAATCCCCAGTGCAATGTTATTTGAAAGTGGGGTGTTCAGAAAGTAGTTAAGCTTAGGTGGGATCGTAAGGGTAGGAACACCATGATAGAAATAGTGTCCTTATAAGAGATGGAAGAGACCACAGCTCACTCCATCAGGTAAGAACACAGAAGACAGCCACGTGCCTATAATCCAGAAGGAGGCCTCTCACCAGGAACCAAATCTGCCTGCACCTTGAACTTGGACTTCCCAGCCTCAAAAATTGAGAAATCAATGTTTGTTGTTTAAATTACCTAGTCTATGATTTTTTACTACAGCAGCCCTAACTGACTAAGCCAGATTTCATTTGGAAATTGATAATACTTCCTTGAAAGTAAAAATATGCTTAGAAACGGTCCTTATGCCAACAATGCCCTTTCAAATGTTCTGCAAGGTTTTTCTTTTTTTCTTTTTGTAGAACTGATTTTCAGAACATTCAGGTTATAGGACACACTCTCTTTCCTTTGCCAAGAAAGCAATCAATACTGATGGAGTGCATAGGCCAGTGTGGATTGGAGTAATTTTCCTGTATGAATTTAGATCCTGAAAAGACATTGTATAAAATAACTGATGCAAAAGACTGTAAAACCATTCACAACCTTCACCTGTTCTAATACCTAGAGCAATTATTTTGCAAAATTATTCTGAGGTATGAGTTCCTTCCTATATATGAAAAAAAACACATTATACTTCTTTTGAATGTAAACCTAGTTGAGTAAAAATAAATGTGCATAGAAATATGGATATCCTTTTCTGTTTGGGGTAAGTAGCAATATATTTTAATGATGCCTAAGCAAGATAAGGTCATTTGAAGGCTGTGATTTTATGGCAATTATTTGTCTATGAAAGCATACTAGATTAAAGATAAATGCACTATATAAATGGCTCTTGAAAAAGCTAATGGTACATTGTGTCTTCTGCCATCATTCATATGATATTCAACTAACTTAATACAAAATGGCTTAAATTGTCTTTTTGAAAACATTATAGCTATTCATAAAGTTCTCTAGACTCCTTTCTGACACCTGCTCAAGTCACGTTGGAATTAGGTTAGGGAATACAGTTGGACACTTTTGTATTTGACATGTGTCATAAGAAAATTCTATAGAGACTTTGAGAATAATTTAAGACATCAAAAAGCTACATAAAATCTATTGAAATAAATTCTATATTTAAAAGTAAAACTGAAATTCACACTCTTTATTTCGTTATCTAATAGAATAGATCCGTCTTTTTATGTATTATGGGAGATATAAAATAACCATTTGCTTTGTAATGTGAAAAAAACAAACTGATACTATTTATAGTTAATAAGATTCCCTACTAGGAAAATTCAGGAGAATCAAATATATATATATAGCATTTAAAGCAAAGGAGTTCATTCAAGTAGACAGATAAAGGTCAATTAAAAAGTATGCCTTTCCTGCATATATCCTAGAGATTACCAGTTTAAAAATATAATATGGCAAAACATTCACATTAATAAAAACAACTACATTAAAACTATCAAGTACTTTAAAATAATGCTATAAGAATGTGCAAGACATTAAGCTGCATACACCAAAATGTAAAAAAGCATATGAGAAAATTTGAGTGTGAGAGAGCTTATGTCTCTTGGTTCAGAAGACAATATTGTGTAAATATCAATACTCAACCTTTATCTTTAAATTCAATGTAGCCTAATGAAAATAGCAACAAGATTATTTGGAGAATTTGGCAAGCCCATTTTAAAATTCTTATGAAAAAGTAAATGTGCAAAAGAATAACCTACACAAAATTTATTAATGGATTTTATTCTTCTCCTTAAGAAGAAAGAATGGATCTTTTAATTTATGGTACAAAATATGTATTTCATCATCCTGTGCATGAATCATTTATTTGGAAAGAGCAATATCTGGGAAAATATTAAAAGTATTCTGATTATTGTTCACACTATTTTATATTTTTATTAACTATGCATTATACATAAATGATACTGAAAGTGGTAATAAATTATACAAATATTTATAAAATATGTATATAACTGATTATATAAGACACATTAAATATACATTAAGCATATATATACACATAGAGAGCATATACATGCATACACACACACATATATATAATTATATTTTGGACATACTTGTTAAAATAAAATATTTACATGAAAATTAAGCTTATGTGTATGTCTGAGCCTAAATATATTGATATGATATTCAATATATCAGCCTTCACATTTTAAAAAGTGTTGAATTGTACTTTCATTTTATTTACTTGAAATTGGCTTCAGAATACTTTATGTTGAATCTCACAAATATACAAATACTTTGTAGATTTTATTTCATACAATTTAAACTAATATTCACTTATGAACGTGGCCTCTATATTTTAATTGTCTAGCTTATAAAATATGGTGTCAATCTGGATTCTTTAACAACCTAATAGAAGCTGATTTATATTTTGTTTCTAAATATCTTGTGGAAAGTTATTAATAAGAATGAGACTTTTTGTTTCTTATGTAAAGTCTTAATTCTTGACTTTATTTCCATCCATTTAAATTCTCAACATAAGCCAAATTACCTTGAAATACTTGTGGATCTCAAATGTCATTTCAAGATCAGAGAACAGCAGTCCTTCTCCTTTTAAGTATAAAAATAGATTAGCACCTATTTTACAAAGTAATCACCCATATAATGGTAATGTCACTATTCCTGGTGAATATGAACTAGAAATTAGTATTGAACAAATTCTACAAAGAGTTAAAACAAAGCCACAAGGTGATTCCACCATGAGGTTCTGTCTCTGGCTCCTAATCAGCCCTTTCATTTGAGGGTATCTCACTATTGACTACAGCCACTATTGAGTTGTTTTGGTTACACTCAGAGTTTTAATACTGTGTAAAAAAAAAGCTACCAACTACTCTGCAGAAAGAGGCACAAAGTTATAATGTTCAAACATGTGTGATAATACACCAGGGGAATACTTGACCTCAAAACTTTTTGACTTTCAATGAAGAAAGTTTTGAAAGGAAGTAGCAGAGCCTAGCACAGTCCATTATGAGTAGAACGTTTATGTCTAATAAATAGTATCATTTAAATCAAAGTAAGCCAAACTTCAGGAAAAAGTTAACATGGTAATAAAATTTATTCTCTGATCAGTTGTTATAACTTCCAAGCATTAATTGTCCTTAAACTACTTTTCCTCTCCTAGGAATTATGTAATATCCAATTAACTCATGAAATGGGCTTCTTTTCTGGGCTCCTTTGAAATCAGTAAAATTAAGCAGTTAGACCGGTTGTTCTTTACTGCTACCTAGTTATTATGTATAATAGAGGATACCTAATTAAATTTGAAATTCAGATAAACAGTAAATAATTTCTTAGTATATAATTTTTAGTAAAAGTAAAAGTATGTCACTGGTATTATAACCAACCACCAATATTTGGGATATATTTATACTAAAAAATAAAATCTCTTGTTTATCAGAAATTTAAATTTAATTGGATGTTCGCTCTTTATTTGCTAAATCTGGCAACCCTACTACTACTGCAGCTACTACTTCTACTACTACTACTGGCTAACATTTATTACTGGCTTAGCATGTGTCATATACTGTTATATGCATTGTCTCATGACCCTCACAGAAATCACGCAAGGTGGATGTTATTATTATGATGCCTATTTTACCAAAAAGAAAACTAAAGCAAAGAGAGGTTAAATAACTTGACAAAGGCCACACATCAAGTGGTGTGGCTGGTTTCAAAACCATTCATTTTAAATTCAGAGTCCACATTATTATAATCTAAGGTTTATGTTTTATAAGATTTTTTAGAATTCCATCCCATATAAGATGCTGCATTCGAATGTGATTAAATTCACTATTATGAGATATATTCTGTGGGCCAAAAGATATAAGCTCGCTGCCAATATGGAGAAGAGAATTTGATAGCGGAATGAAAGAGGATTCAGTTGCCTGGGTGATTTATAGCACAAAAAGAGAATTTTCTCATTTCTATCAAGAGAGGAAAGTCTATTTTTCAAAACATTTGATCACATAGTTCTTTCTTGACTTGTGCAAATTTCTAACTCACAACACAAGTGTATATCACCACTGTTAAAACAGTCTTTGCAAACAGGAGCATTGCCTATTTATTTCAAGGTAGGAAAGTACTAATATGACACACATTTCAAAATAATTTTGTTGTATATTTGTACTATAATTTGTCTGATTTCCCAATGTCTTCCAGTTGTGGAACCTGATGATATTAACCTGCAAGATAAACCCTACCGTGTGTCTGAACCAGTTCTGATGAATGTGGGCTCTAAATCAGGTTGCCTCTACCAGAAATCACTATAGGTAGAGCGATACATTGGCTCAAACCATAACTCTAAGTAGGTAATTAGCATAAACATGTTGAATGAAAGGGCATAAATATAGAAGTATATAAAATTCTCTTGACTATTTTATGGAACATTATTTGGGTGCCACATAATACTACCACCAGAGTTCCTTATTCTGACTTCATTTTGTTTTCTGGCTCCTTTTCTCCTACCTGAATTTACTGTAGTGACAGCTGTTTCTTGTTCATCTTGTTTTGGCTTCTGCATCTGGATTCACTCCTGGTACGTGGTCACACATCCATGGTTGTCAGGAGGCTTAATTCCTGCTTTCTGGCATAAGCCCTTGCATTCATTCAGATCCTCCAATAGGTTCCCAGTAGCGTTTCCTTCTCCATCCTTTCAAATCAGCTTACATCTATTCAAACAACCTACTCCAGTCAATTACCCAGTTATATCCATGGAATATACCCCTGGTTGGCCCCATGGATTACAGCATATACAAATCCTCTTCTAGTCAAAATCCATATTTAAAGTTCTGCTTTCACACCAGGACTGGATCTTTGTCTGTGTGGCTGAGACCTTAATATTCTCTCTCTAGTTTCTGGCAGGTCTGTGGAAGATTGTTAATATAGAACAATGCTTCAGGTCAACAGAGTGAAACATCTGAACTATTTCTACCATTCCCAATGCAAGGATTGAAATTACTTATATATATACATTGACACAAATCAATTCTGTAATACCTTTGTACTTTGGACATTTGATCCCTGCCTCTCTCTCTCTTAACTATCCCTCATCCCCACGTACCTTAAAAGAAGACTGCAGTTAGATCATTCCACCTTTAGTAAAAATTGATTTCCCAGCTAATCTATTTTTTGTTGCATTTAAGCTTTAAATCACTCTATGAGTTTTTTCCTTCAGCAACACTTCCATTCTACGTTTTTTTCTTTTTATCTCTTTAATTTGTTTTTATCCTTTTGATTTTTTGTATATTTTTTAAGCTCTGGGGAAAATATTTAAATTAATTAAAAACAAACATTTTAGTCAAATGTACTTGCTTATGTTTTTTTATCTCTAAGAATAATGAAACCATTGTTCTTAAGTAATATGACATATTTTCTCATTTCCAGTTTTCTTTTTTTTTTGAGGGGCAGGGAGTTAATTTTTTTGTTGCTTTTTGCATTTTGCTTTTAACTTCACTGGTGATGTCTGTACTAAATTTAGAATAATTCGACAGCTTTGCTTCCTCAGTTTCTCTCTTGTATAGACTTCAATATAGCCCATCATTTTGACCAACTTATTTATTAATTATCTGTGTTTATATTGACAGTTGCCATTTTAGGCCTTGATTGTTTTAAACTGTTTCCATTTTCACCCAAATAAACATATTTTTACCACCTCCAGTCAAGCACATTGACAGGTTTATCATATAAAATCCCCAGAAAGAGCCATCTTCTAAAATATTGAGAATGACCTCTTCTTTGTGTGGAGGTCCTGAACCACATAAACCAGATATTGCTGAAATCTGAGTGATATGTAATTTCATTCTGCTCCCTTTGCTGTGAAGTATAGAACCACTGGTGTCATGAAATCGAAGAAGGATAAAAATGAAGGTCTTTACTGATAGAAGCATGTGCAGTTTATATTAGATTAAGAGAGATGGAAACAGATCTGTAGCTTTTGAAGTACGTGAAAAACTACAGTAGCACCAAAGATACTGGCGGGTCAGGGGTGTAAATGCAAATAACTACTTTAGGGACAGACTGCTCAAGATCCATATTGAGAACCTACGTGTCGCATATTTCCAGAAAATCAATTTATTTTCAGTAACTTGGGAGTGCTATGGTTTATGAAATAGAGGTATAGTTCAACTGTCAGCACAAAGCAGGACTTCAAAGGGAGTTCACCCCTGTTGTTTTGCTCGTTTAGGAGAAAAACACCAAATATTTTACTTTGCTATGCACTTTTCAGTTTTCCACCTAAATTCATCCCACAGGATGTCTTAGTAGATATGTTCATTGCTTACAAATTAAAATAATTTGAACCTATGCATGAACTTGCTCATATGATAGCTGAGTCATAAGTGAACTTGTCAAGCTGAATAAAATATTTAGACAAACTATGATAAAAATAATTTTTTACTTGTCACTGACTAATAAGTTGAAGTAAGACTCTGCCTACTGAACACACCTACCTGCAGATACCTTTGGGTTGTAGTAAATAAAGAGTAAGTTCCTACTTATATATTAATATCCCCTCAAAATAAATTATAGTCAATGTACAGATATTCTGAAATGTCTCCTTCAATACTTTGTAGTGCATAGTGGTAATGGGAAACATTTGCCAAGCCCTATTAGTTGTCATAATGAAAAAAAAATCCAGTTCCCAGAATTATATATAGTATTGTATCTTATTAATGGTTAAACAAAAAGTATGTTATTAAATCAATCTACTATTTACTATGTAATCACTTTTCTGTTTGGGAAAATATTTCTTAAAATACCTTGAATATATATAGAATATTGTAACTTATCATTTCTATTTCAAGTAGAATCTCTTTCTATTAATAATAGAACCAGGATTTATATTTCACCTACTGGCGTCTAAAGTGTTTTCTTCCTCTCTTCCAATAACCCCAATCAAAAAAATATTTTATTGACATCCCGAGATCTGATAGTTTTGGTTTTCTTCCAGGGCCAAGACATGGCATTTATTTAGCTAAACGTTTGAATCTCTGAGGAAATGAAAATATGAGTTAGTATATAGGAATGGTGCTATAGAAGTACACGAGCCTTCTGTGGCTCAGAATTCAAATTTTACTGATGTACTTTTTTGTATATCTGTTCTGCCACAGGAATTCTGTTATTCTGTAATAGATAAAAAGCAGGTATTACCTGGAGGTGGAGGTAGGGATTATCTTTGCAGAGTTAGTAAATGCCTATAGTCATGTATTCAAAAGCCTTTAACCTTGTCTTAAACCTGATTTTGGCCAGAAATTCAGCATTGTGTTTCATATCCACAATTTCCATAAAATGTAAATGCTTCTGTTTAGGCCTTATTCCAAATATAGAACTTGACAATTTAATAGAGAAAAAAGAGAAAGTGAGAGGGCATTGGTATCCTGAGGTTTGATGAAGAGAAGGGAGAGCAACAAAACCAAAAAATAAAACTTTGAGTAGAAGAGACAAATTTTGAAAGGATCATGCTTTTTGCCAGGCTTTACCAATGGTTGTCTGGGAAGTTGTTTAGCAAGTATTTAACCCAGCATTGAGTATAGGACCTAAGTGTGAATTACACATGTTTAGAGGCCATATTAAAAAATATATATGAATACAATGAGCATATAATTTTTTAAAAGACAGAAAACTTAGCAAATCTTAAAATCTTTCTTTGCTGGCACCAATATCTAAAGAGTTATTTCAAAGTCAGCTGATGAAGGGCACATGTAGTGGCTGATACTTCTTTCCCTAGCATCCTAACGATGGTATAGGAAGTTCTTCTTAGAGTGCCTGGTAGACAGCAACACTTCAATTCATTTTAGCTATGTATAATGTGAGCATTAGTAATACAAAATGAGAGAGCCATTGTATTATTTGGGAAATTACATCCTGTTTTCTGAAAACATGCTATTTATAAGTGTAAGAGTTGTCTCAATCTCACTAGTAGAGTGGATTTCCTAAAACATGACACGAGTCAAAGAGGAGATGTGCCAACAGCAATGGGCAATGTTATGGATATGTCACGTATTACTGCTTACGGACATTTTTCTGATTATTTTTGAACATTTAATTCCCTAGTTTTTCCCACAGTGTGTATGACCTAGTTTCTACAGAAAAATTCCTTGTTGCTTAATACTCATAATCTGCTTCCCTAATTGAGATCTAACAAATATAGAGGCAGTTCATTGGCAGAACTATGTCATTTTTAAAAATTCAAATTATTTAAACTAAAAAAGAAAAGCAGTTCACTTATTCCTCCCAACCCTTTACCTCTTGTCTCTGGCAACTGCCAGTCTGTTCTCTGTATGTATCTATAAGCTTGAGTTTGTTTGTTGTTGTTGTTTTTAAGGGGTTTTTGTTTGTTTGTTTAGATGCCACATATAAGAGGGATTGTATGATATTTGTCTTTCTCTGTCTGATTGACTTCACTTAGCATAATGCCTTTGAATTCCACCCATGTTGTCACAAATGGCAAGATTTCATTTTCTGTTATGGCTGAAAAATATTCATATATGTATACACATTGCAATTCCTTTATACATTCATCCACTGATGGACACTTAAGTTGTTTCCATATGTTGGCTATTGTAAACAATACTGCACTGAACATTGGAGGGCATATATCTTTTTGAGTTCTGGTTTTCATTTATTTTTGGATAAATATTGAGAAGTAAAATTGCTGAATCATATGGTAGTTCTACTTTAAATTTTTTGAGGAACCTCCATAATGTTTTCCATCGTAGCTATACCAATTTGCATTCTCACCAGCAGTGAACAAGGGGTCCCTTTGTTCCACATCCTTGCCAAGGCTTATTATTTCTTGTCTTTTTGACAATAGCCATTCTAACACATGTGAGGTGATATCTCATCATGGTTTTGATATGCATTTCCTTGATTATTAATTATATTGAGCATTTTCATGTACCTGTTGGACATTTGTATGTCTTCTTTGGAAAAAAAAATGTCTATTCAGATCTTCTGCCCATTTTTAATTGATTTATTTGCTATTAAGATATGTGAGTTCTTTTTATATTTTGGGTATTATCCTCTTATCAGATACATGATTTGCAAATGTCTTCTCCCATTCAGTAGATTGCCTTTTCATTTCATTGATGGTTTCCTTTGCTATGGAGAAGTATTTTAGTTTGATGCAGTCCCACTTGTTTATATTTGCTTTGTTGGTTAGAATCGTGCCATATGAATACTACTAAGTGTAAGGGAGTAAGCAATGTGAGTAGTTTTAGCCGGGCACATTGCTACCTCTAACATAATTAGACTAATTTTATTAGGGAAAAAAACAGGACTGCCCATTGGGTTAGCAAATGAAAGCATGTGTATAACACTTTATCTCTTTGGCTAACTAACATATATTCATACACTCCTCTTAACGGAGAGGCACTTAGACACTCACCAAGGGAGAAACTCCAAATCATATTAAGTGACTGCTTTGAGCTTGTGGACCAAATTCTTTAGACTATGCTTTTCTTTTTTTTCTTTTTTTTTTTTTTTTTTTGCGGTACGCGGGCCTCTCACTGCTGTGGCCTCTCCCATTGCGGAGCACAGGCTCCTGACACGCAGGCTCAGTGGCCATGGCTCACGGGCCCAGCCGCTCTGCGGCGTGTGGGATCCTCCCAGATCGGGGCACGAACCTGTGTCCCCTGCATCGGCAGGCGGACTCTCAACCCCTGCGTCACCAGGGAAGGCCCTAGACTATGCCTTTCAATTTCCATTGATCCTGATGTTGTTCCTCATGACCTTACAAATAAAAGCATTAAAAATATGTTGCCTGCTTCCAACAAACTAGCATACAGTAAAGGAGAAAGAATTAATAACTGTGATGATAAAGAGAGAGAAAGTTAAAAACTAATAGAGAATATGAAACCAACAGCAATCACTGGTCCATGACATGTATCAAATTCTTCTGGTTAGAAATTAGGAAAAGTACATACTCCTGTTAGTGGAGGATATCACTTGGTTAGTCATTCATGCTACCACTAGTTCATTTCTCTAGGAGAATCTCCATGGTCCATTTTATTTCAAAATTTCATGGATCTGCCTCTGGGAAAATCATGCATAGTCATTACACACATTGTAAATCAACGTCAAGAAGATTGCCCTTTCCTGGGACAGTATAGCGTTTGTGCTCAAGGAAGTTATTGATGACCCATACTCTTTCCCTCTTACTGTTCAGCTACCCATATCATGTGATTTTTGTCTTCTTGGTTGTAAGGTTTTTGCTCCATATCCAGTGATTAGAACTAAATTTCAAGCACGTAAAGGTAAAAGGCTAAAGAGTCGAGGGAGATATAGCTTTCTAAATTTTACCTTTTCATTTATGAAGAGTTGTGTTACACAAAGCCTGTCATCACAACTGTGTTGGTTAGAATTCTGTCCCATGGAGAACATTGTCCACATGGAAACGTAGACAACTGAATATTTGGTAAATATTTGTAGCTGGGCACATTGTTATCCTAAACAAAAACGGGACCTTATGAATAAGAAGAGGAACATGACTGATATCAGACACACATCTACCAGAGTCAGCTATTCTTGCCAAAATATTGGATGGAGCACATGCTCTAACCAGTTCTTTCAGCCTGGGGTGGGGGGGGGAAGGGAGGGGACTAAAGTAAACTTTAAAAGTATACCCCCATTAACCAGAATCCACAGTGACAATTGGTATCTGATAATGTGTAGCACTCATGGTGATAAATCCAGATATAAACCATCCAGTGGAGCCAAAAGCAAGCTGTTTAAGGCTAAGGAGGGAGCAGAGTTGTCCTGACCAGAAGAGAATTCAAATTTATAGTGTTCATGAATATAGGTCCTGAATTTGGCAAATTTTTTGGACAAGATCCCTACACTGAACCATAAAGAGAGGAACTGGTGAAAAACATACATTGCATTCTAGCAGTTGGGAAGTTGACCACAAAACTACTTCCTAGAAAAATATGCAGAGGAAAAGATGCAATCATGGACAATAAGGATTCATATAGATTTAGGAGATTTCAAAAAAAAAGTCCACCATAAAATTTAAACAGGCAAGGAAGATTTTATTCAAGATAATCACAATAGGGAAGAGGCCAGAACTCAGTCTGAGCTCTGGAGAGGTTTTAAGAGCTGAGGTGGGAGGATCACGGTCAACCTGTGTTTGCTAACTGACCTATTCAAAGAAAAAGTAACCTTGCTCTCTTCATAACAGGAGGTAATTTTACAACCTGAAGCAAGGTACAGCACTGAAGCCTCCTATCCTCCTATAGATCCTGAGAGATAGAGGCACTAACTTTCTTGATGATTGCATTTCAAAGAATGGTTTCCAGGTCCTTGAGAGAACAAACCTGGGCTGTGAAAACAGCGACAGGTTTTTTTTTTCCTTTATTTTATTTTTTATTGAACGGAAGATTCTTTAAATTCTACAGAGCTTTACAGTTTTCAAATTTTTCACACACATGATTTTATATAATAACCTTTTTTCCCCTTACTCCTATATTGCTCCTCCTTCTTCCCTCTCCCCACTTTCAATAGGTTTGAAAAAATATTTATATCTCAGAGGGGCAAAGAAAGAATTTACAATTATAAATTTTCTAAAGTAAATGCTCTTAAGAAAAGGGAGATAAAGAACGTAGAGTCAGGAGGAAGCCTGTCTAAAGTTCAGTCTAGCAGAGGGGAACATTAAAACCATTTTAATCAGAGGTACACAGAAAGCAGAGCACCATTACAAGCACTAAATGGACTCCAAAAATAGAAGAATTCATATCCAAGCAACTGGAGAACTCTATAGAGCAATTAGAAAAGAATTGAAAATAAGCACATTTGAAATGCACATGGAAATTTGGGAGAGGAAAATATGAATGGGACAAATAACACAGGTATAAATGAAGAAAGATAACAGACATATTGAAAATGAAAACATACCTACCACTCCACAGTCAAAAGAGTAGATTGGGCATTACTGAGAAAAACAGTTTAAATCAAAAGATAGCTCTAAAGAAATATCCCAGAATTTCATAGAGATTAATAAAGAGATGCAATATGTGGAAAAAATATTTCAGAAACATCGGTAATTAATAATAAAGTGCCAGCTTATATGAAACAGCAGTAGATAAAGGTGAGAAGACTTATGAGAAAAAAATTTGCAGTTATCATCCAAAAAAGAGGAAAGAAATTAATCTATAGATTGAAAGCCCCATTGATGAAACATGCATCAGGAAAAAAGCCACACCCAAAGATGCTGCACACAGCAAAATACCAAAGGTAAAGAAAATCTTAAGCTATTACAGGAAAGCTAGATAACCTGCAATGAGATGACAGTTACAATTAGTAGCATTCTCTTGTAGAAGCAAAACACAGCAGAGGACAATGAAATAAGACAATCTAAGTATAAGAGAAATATTCAGCTAAAATAGCATTTAATAATCTGGCATATGCTTAGGGTTGCTTTTACAAACTCTATTATCTATTTATTTTTTCCAACTTTATTGACATGTAATTGACACATAACATTGTGTAAGTTTAAGGAGTATGGCATGATGGCTTGATACATTTATGTATCGCAAAATCATTGCCACAGTAAGCTTAGGTAACACTTCCATCACTTTACATAATTACCGTTTTGTGGTTATATGTGGAAAAGACATTTAAATTCTACTCTATTTATAACTTTAAAATATACAATAAAATATTGTTAACTATAGTCATTATGCTGTACATTAGAGCCCCAGAATGTATTTATCTTATAACTGGAAGTTTGTACCCTCTGACCAATATCTTTCCCATTTTCCCCACCCACCCCCAACCCCTGGAAACCACCTTTGTACTCTCTGTATAATTCAGCTTTTTTGGATTCTCCATATAAGTGAGATCATACACTACTTGTCTTTCTGTATCTGACTTATTTCACTTAGCATAAATGCCCTCAAGGTCTGTGTTGCTTCAAAGGCAAGGTTTCCTTCTTTCTCACGGATGAGTAGTATTCCATTGTATATATACCACTCTTTCTTTATCTATTCACTTGTAGATGGACATTAAGTTTGTTTCTATTTCTTGGCTATTGTAAACAGTCCAGCAATGAACACGGTAGTGAAAATACCTCTTTGAAATCCTAATTTACATTTCTTTCTGATATATACCCAGAAGTGGGATTGCTGGATCATAGGGTAGTTCTATTTTTAATTTTTTGGAGAGCTTCTGTAATATTTTCTATAATGACTGTGCCAATTTCCATTCCCATCAATAGTGTACCAGGGTTCCCTTTCCTCCACACCCTCATCAATACTCATTATCTCTTGTCTTTTTGGTAATGGCCATCCTAATGGTATTAGGTGATGCTTCATTGTAGTTTTCACTCACAATTCCAGATGATTAGTGACGTCAAACACCTTTTAGTATACCTGCTGGCCGTTTGTATGTCTTTTTTGAGAAATGTCTATTCAAGTCCTTTGCCCATTTTTTAATGATTTTTTTTTTTTTTGCTACTGAGCTGGAGTCATCCTTTATATTAACATATTAACATATTTTGGATATTAACACCTTATCAGATATATGATTTACAACTATTTTCTCCTTTTCCATAAGTTGCCTTTTCAGTCTGTTGATTTTTTTTTTTTCTGTGCAGAAGCTTTTTAGTTTGACGTAGCCCCATTTGTTTATTTTTGCTTTTGTTGCCTGTGTTTTGATGTCATATCAAAAACATCGTTGCCAAACTGATGTCAGGAAGGTTATATCCAATGTTTTCTTCTAAGAGTCTTACATTTAAGTCTTAAATCCATTTTGAGTTAATTTTTGTGTAGGTGTAAGATAAGGGTCCATTTTCATCTTTTTCATATGGATATTCAATTTTTCCAGCGTCATTTGTTGAAGAGACTTTACTTTCCCCATTGCATAATCTTGGCATCATTGTCAAAGATTAGTAGACCATATGTGCATAGGCTCATTTCTGGGCTCTCTGTTTTGTTCCATTGGTCTATGTATCTGTAGTAATGCCAGTACCATGCTGTTTTGACTACTTTGTAATGTAGTTTGAAATCAGGAAGTCTGATAACTCCAGTATTGTTCTTCTTTTGCAAAATTGCTTTATCTATTAGATGTCATTTTTTATTTTATACAAATTTTAGAATAATTTCTTCTATTTCTGTGAAAAATGCTGTTGGAATGTTGATAGAGATTGCATTGAATCTATTGATGGCATTTAATGATCCGCTTCTTCCAGGGACATTGGGAAGTCAATCCCTTAACTCCAAGTGATGGGTATTGAATCACCTAAGGCAATAGTATCAAAACCACTCTCCCTTTTTCAAGTGGTTGTAGTATTAGCAAGATATGACGTATTCTGGGACACATGTCATAAAGAGAGGCTTTCTGTGGATATTCAAGAAATATTTTATTAATATAGTCTCAATTCCTGTTTCAGTTCTGAGTATTATTGTGTAAGAACATCATCCTTGAAGCTGATACAGTTGTTTTTTAATAGAGAATGAAGGCACAATATTAAACTCAACTTCATGGAACTGTGGATGGCATGGCAGAAAGAAGGAACAATGCTAGGTTGTTGTTGATATCACTGACTTACTGAATTAAGCAGTCCTGGAAGTGCATTTTTCATGTGCTTCTTATAATTCGAGATAGTAAATGTTGTAGATGTTAAAGCCCTCTCCAGTGGGTTTTCTGTTATATACTATCTAAAGAGCCCAGGTAATACAAAGGAATGGAATCAGAATTTAAATTCTCAAAGATCACACCCCAGGAAGATTACTAAAGTTCTTACTTCAATAAGAAAAAAGATGAAAAAGAAGAGTGGAAGCATTTATCAAAGGCAAGCTAAAGCACATGAAATAAAAATATCTTGACAACATAACTATTTGGGCAACTGGATTTGACATGACATGACAACATAACTATTTGGGCAACTGGATTTGAGTAATTTTAAATTTTGGTCTCTGACAATCCTTTGTTTTCATTTTATTGAATAAATATGTGGCATTTTAAAAGATCAAGACCTCATAATTTTTAGAAAGTAATAGAAAGCATCAATTGAGTTATTATTAAGCTGCACTATAAAAATGTTGGGAAACATGTAAAATTATAATGGCAACTCGTAGGTGGTATACATTCCTGCATATATCTTGACCTCAATATTTACCCAGCCCCAAATCACCTTTTGATCAGTCTTATACTTTGATAACTTTTAAAAAACTTGTCTGCCTTTTCCAAACCTTTCATTATGTTGCCATTTCATGATTTTTATTTTTTTAAATGAGGAAACACTCACAGACTGCAAACATTTATTCAGCAAAATTATCCCAGCATCCCTCAATAACATTTTGAAAACAACCCTGTATTTTTCAAAATATGCTTGTAATAGGTGCTGCCAATACTCCCTCAAAAGTAATAGTTTTCTTCCCAATTTTATCATTGTTTCTTTGGTAGCCTTCTGTTTAGTTACATTTTTAAACATATCTTTCAAAATGCCATTCCTAACAAGCTTATATAAATTTAGCTTTTATTTAATTAACCTTTCTTCAGTAAGAATTTTTATTCAAAATTCTTTGTTTCTATATGTTCTGCATTCTCTTCATATGAAATGGAAAAGCTTTCTAGAATTTTTCTTTTTGAATATAGAGAGATGAATTTTAGCCGTGTAGAAGTTGAAAATTTGAATGATGTCAGTTGTAGTCAAGGTCACACCAAAAATATATTTTAATACAGGAGCTGGGCCTCCCTGGTGAGAACTACACAAGTTTGATATAGAAAAGAAGAATATAAGAACAACCCTTCTCTGGGCCCATCACCAATTTAAAACAACATGTCCTGTCCATAGCTGAGCCCACATAGACTATGCAAATGTAGACAGGGGGATAAGGCACCATAATCAGATACAGTAGGTGGAAACAAATATGCTTGAAAAGTGTGAATTTATTTAAAACAACAGACAGCTCAAGAAGTTACACTTTTTAGAAAAGCACATATTTTAAAAAATCACTTTGAGACAAACCAATTACCATATGCTGTGAGGTTTGAATTCATCCTAAAATGAAAATGTGTTAAAAGCTGTCAATTACATTTTTTTTTTTCTTTACTGGTGATGCTTTTGAGCATTTCCTTTTGGATTCTATCAATTAAGTGTTGGCTTTTTTTGTGAACTAGAGTACCTTACAGTAGTCAAATAACATAGGCAGTATGGGATAGAGAAATTAAACGTCACACACACAAATATACACACACACACAATGTTCTAGGTTCTAGTTTTACCAATTAATGCTTTTAAAAACACAACCCATATTAATTTATTTTTAGTAAGGCTGTAATGTGAGATGATGTCTTAGATTCTCCTTGCTGCTGTAACAAATTACCATACACTTAATAGCTTAAAACAACACAAATTAATTGTCTGCAGGTCAGAAGTCCAAATGGATCTTGCTGGGCTAAAAATCAAGCTGTCGGGAGGGCTGTGTTTAATCTGGATGCCCACAGGGAAAATTTCTTTCTCTTGCCTTTTCCAGAGATTGTTGCCTCCCTGGCTTGTGACTCTGAACTCTGCTTTCCTCTTAAAATCATCACACCTCTTCTTGACTCTGATCCTCTTACAGTGACCCTTGTAATTAGACTGGGTCTTCCCAGACAAATCAGAATAATCTCCTCATCTCATGGTTTTTAATTAAAGCACATCTGCAATGTCCCTTCTGCTATGTAAGGTAACGTTTTCACAGGTTCTAGTGATAACAGCCTGGGCACTATTCTGTCTACCACAGATGATGTTTGTGACACAACATCAAATGCTCAGAGTACCCTCCTTTTCAATCCTAGAATATCTTCTTTCCTCAGCTAAAATATTTCATCATTTCATGAATTCTAGATTTCATATTTATAGAAAAACATACAAAATTATTCAAATACTTTTTACAAAAATTATGATGTTGCAGCTGAGTAAATAAAATAAATTTGAGAGTGTTTAGAAAATTTGAGGCTGTACACAGAATTTACACATTAAAAGAAAGATTTCTATAGAAAGTCTGTGAGAGCCTTAAAAATATTGCTAATGAAACAAACTCTTCCTTCTCTTTAAAAAGTTATTTACTTAGGAAAGAGTTAGAGAATAATAATGATGAGAAATTCAGTTTTTCATACGCACACATATTGATTTTATGTTTTATTTTTGTCTTTATGGAAATTTATGTTCTTCATATAAAACTTTAAAATTATAGGGAAAATTGCAACATCCACCTAAAGACAATCACTCTCAGTATTGCTCCTGAATTCTTTCATGTCCATGTAGCTTTGTGTTCCTTTTACATGCATTTTTTCATTAACATTAGTCCAATCATAGTTTATATATTTAATTTTTACCCTGATTTTTTAACACATTTTTATAGGGAATACTTATAATATTATGCACTTAAAAGTTAGTTAAATCATGTTTAATTATCTTGCATTTATTAATCATTTAGATTGTTTTTATTTTTCATTAATATATATGTAATGAACATAATAATGCACTTTTTGTCATGAGAACAATATAATGAATGTAAAATTTTAAAGCATTTCTAAAAGCTGCTTTTCTACCAGAGGTAATTAAATTTTATTGATGGAGGAACATAAGCCTGTATTTTAATCCACCTGAACATATTACAGATAAATTTCAGAGGATTAAATAATGTAAGAAAAGCCATGTTAATGAAGACTGTTAACATTATATAAAGGCATATGTTTTAGATATTTTTACCATCTGATTTTGTTTCTAAAATATGTCAGATGTATTTGAAATCTTTGATCAAATATCAAAAGAAATATGAAGCACGTAAGATGTATCCAAAAAGAAAATAGAAATTAAATTTAGTGATGTCTTCTTTTTAAAATATTGAGCAATAAGGCTAATTAATTTGGTAACATAATCTAAACCAGTATTTTTCGATTAAAATAAATTTAAAAAACATTTCTCATTTTTCTATTGGTACCTTTTTGTCTCTGCTATATATTTAAATGAGTAATAAAGTATCAGATAAATGTTAATTACTCATATTTCACAGATTATTGTCCTGAAACACCCTTAAAAATATAAGTATTATGAAAAGGAGAATGAGAAATAGCAAGACATATTGTCATTGGGGGGAAAAACACTTAAAGGAAAACTCTTTGTTGTTTTAAGGAAAAGCCATCAGTATTTGATTTCCAAGCAAGAATAATTTCTGTTGTGGGAAAAAAGGAAGGTATTTTATTTAACCACGGTTTTATTAATAAGCCAGACTTTACATAACTCTGTTCTACCATTTACTAGAATAAAGGTCTGATATGCTGTTTAAGTCCAGACCATAAAAAACATGCAGTTACTTGGAGATGATTTCACTCAGCAATACAATGAACATGGAAAGCAGTAAGGGGAACAAAACCATGCAGGAACGACATTTCAGCCTTTACACATTATTAATACTGACATCAATACCAAGATTTTTACTCTCAGACAAGGATGGGCACGTTGAGTTATAGAGCATGTGGCAAAAGTTGGACTTTAGTATGTCATTTGTTTGAATGTCTCTAGATTTCTAGCAATATGTTTAATTAATAATACCCTTTTAAAAAATAACTGATTAAATTTAATTTTGGATTGATAGCACATACATATCTTACATAAAGATAGCACAAAAGTAAAGATACACACACACACACAAATCACCAAAGCATTAGCATGAGCACTGCCACTCATACCAGCAAGTATCACATCAAAATAAAGATAAGGTGCAAAACTCACGTGGTTCTCTTAGAAACACAGCTGCCCATCCAGAGAACCATCCATAAACTTATAGTGATTCAACGTGATCCTTCTTCAAAAACCAGATTTATTTGAATCAGGATTGGAAGCTTTCCTGGAAGAGAGTTTAAAAGGTTGGCTAGACAAATTGCTATAAAAGAAATAGGATTACATGGAGTCTCTTGGATATTTAAATTGAAAATAAAAATTAGAGACCTCTATCGATATTATGAACATCTTAGTATTTCCCATTTCAGCATTAAAGTCCTTCTTTTCTGTGTCCTAGTTGTACAAATTTTACTGACCTCATTTATAGAGATAAATGGTAGAATAACCATGACAGCACAAATTATAAAGATATGCTTAATGAATAAGTCAGAAGCTGGTTGTTGAAAAGATGAATACTTTATACAAAATTTTAGTCGATCACTGGAAAAAGATTGAAGTTACAAATAAGAAAACATTAGGAAAAAATAAAGTCTTTTTAAACAACCTAATGTATCATGAAACATTAAACAGGTCCTCATCAATATCAGCTTGAATCAAAGGTCATAGTGATTGAAATTAATAACAGGAGTATAAAATGGACAGATAAGCAACAAGGTACATAGACTATATTCCCTTTTTATTACAAAATAATTTTAGGGTGCAAAAACCAGTGTTGCTGTATCCTAAAGATCTGTTGAGAAGTTATGGATAGTGTTTTCATTCACAAGTATTAAAGTACTTGTCCATCAAAATACGTATATTTTGGAACATGGTGATCATTACATTAAAATACTTAACTTTGTATAGTACTTTAAATTATGTTAATAAAGCTGCCTGGATTTCTTAAAATTGTAATTTTTTTTTCTCAGAATGGTGGATACTTGATAACATTTCTGAACCTCTCCTTAGTAAAAGTGTTTGCATGACAGTAAGAAAGACCAACTGGCATTATGCATATTGAAAACCTGAGTTTTTATATTTTTTCCACAGTGTGATAGATAAATGCCCTGAAATTGAGTATCCTACGTGCTGCTAGATTTGATGTTGCTCGCTAGGTAGTCGAAGGGCAGAGCAACTTGATGTACATTTATCTAAAAAATAATATAAAATGATTTAATGACTATATTGTATATATTCTTGTAATTTTATGCACGATTCTTTAATGAAAAGCAGCTGTGTAGAACAGACAATACTGAAAAGCATGGATAGGCCAATATGATAAAATATGGGTCATCAATTAAGTTATATTTATAACTGACTTGATTGAATCATTAAATAAATTAAATGTTAATTTTGAAGAAAATATCATTAGCCACAAATTTAAAAGATAGCACATAATTTTTCAATTCAAGAGAAGTATAATGAGCTAATTTCTAAGCTCGATCTAAGTATAATTTGGGCATTTTTGGATGCATAATAAAGACTTCAAGTGATCTGAACAACGCAGAGTAGTGTTATAGTAAAAACATACCACAAATCATAGCAATTAAAGCCACCCTGAGAGGTTCTCTTGTGTGTTCCCTTAATCCAGTTCAAGTCCTAAAACTCGATTATTATAGAAAAATTCATTATATTTTGACCTCCAGAGAAAGGAGTTTCACAAAATATAGCTCTTATGAGTATACCTTTACATTCGTGGAACTCATTCCTGTCACTTGCATTTGAGTATTTTTAACATCTAGCTCTATTTATGATGCAGTTATACATGCTCTGAAAATCTTTGTTTCACATGGGTATATTCTTAAAAGTTAGATATAAATATATTACATAGAACCTCCACTCTGATATTATATCAGTGAAATATAATCGAAGATGTGTTATCTAAAATCTTATACCTTAAGCCAACTCTTGCCTAGATTTCTCTAAGATGTTGGAGAGGACGCTGCTGGTTGACAAGTCAATAACCATTGCAATTCATCCTTATTAACAAACAGATAATATAAATTGGTGAAATTTACATGCAAGCAAACAGGGAATAATTTGTAATTGTTCCAAGCCAATTATGACATTTTTTATTCTTTTGTGCCAATGACTGGTCTAACTATGAATTTTTTTTTTCTCTTACTCCCTTCCTGTCCAATCTGGGGGGCTCTCTAGCCAGGATATAAACCCTGGATCTACGATAACTATCTCAGAATTGTAGAGTGAAAGCCTTAGAAATAAGGCTAATTTCCCAAGGGTAGCAAAGGAGGAGAGAAAAAGGCCTGAATCCAAGAACAGCAACCACAGACCCTTTGACTACTGACTACTCATTAGGGAATAACAAAATCCAAAACTCTTGACTATTCTTTAAACATACAGTAAATATTCTTAGCGTTTAAGCTATCTTATTCACATTTTCTGTTATTGCAGCCAAAAATATTCCTTTCTCATACAACTTTTGTTTATTTGCCTTGATCTTTTTTTTCTCTTGTAACACAATGAGCTTAATTTTGAGTTGCATAAACCTAAGAAAGGAGGACCTTGTTTTTATTTTCCTCAGTCATTCTTAATTAATGTACATGTTTTATGAAAAGTAAAAGATAGTGATTTAGAAAGAAAATAAAATAGTACTCATGTTAATATTTTATGTTAATTCATCAAATTTCCTAATATACACATACACACATAAATGACAGAAATAAGTGTATTTCAATGGTGACTATATGTCTATGTATGACTATATGCATACAACTATATATATATATAGTTGTATGCTAAGACATGTAGTTTTGTTACTAATTTTTTAAATAATTTTATTTTTTAGAGCAGTTTTAGGTTCACAGCAAATAGAACACAAGGTACAAGATTTCCCATATAATTGCTGCCCTCACACATGCATAGCCCCCTCAAATAATGACATCCCATACCACAGTGGTAAATTTATTACAATTGATGGGCATATATTGATGATTATACTACATGATTGTCACTCATACGCTGACTCATTCTAATGTACAGTCTATGGGTTTTGAAAAATGTATAATGAGGTGTATACGTCATTATAGTATCAATCAGATTAGTTTGCCCTAAACATATGTACAAAATGTTCATATCAAAATAAAGATGAACTACTCACAGCTAGTACACTCATTTATACAGCTAATAACATGAATATAGCTCATATATATAAAATGCAAACCTATTAAGGTGGTTTTTAAAAGTTATTTCCATAAAATGTATTTTATAGCTTTATTGATGTAAAATTGATACACAAAAATGCACATATTTAATGTATACAATTTGATAATTTTCTACATATGCATGCACTCATGATAATAAACATAACTACATATGCAAAAATTTCCTTTTGAACTTGTAATATGATATATTAAAATTGTTGAAAAAGTTTTAACCAGAATGAGACATATGTTTGGTTGTTTTAAATTTCTGGTATCATAGTATATTTCTATTTTTAGAACTTTATTTTCAGCTCTGAATAATTTTCCAAAAAATATTGATTTGTGTCTGAATAAGCAATTACTGAAAATTGATTCTTCAACTAAATAGGAAATTTTCACAAGATTATACCTTATTTCAAGCTGGCAACATTTTTCTTAAAGTCTCTATTTTTTAATCAAAATCAATGAAAAATAAATATTTATTCATGATGTATTTACTTTATTTCAAATCAAATTGCAATATAACTATTCCAATTAAGCCAGCATTCTTATATTTGATTAAGAAAATGAAATTATCTAAAATAATCCATGTTATGACAATAATTACCCAAGTTATAAAAATTAAGTAACAACTATAAATGGTAACAATAGCAACTAAGTGTAGTCATGGATACCGTTGTGTCTAGCAAATCTAAGGAAAAAAGAAAAAGATATTTTCTATTTCCCCATGTCAGTCACATATCATCTAGGAAAAGATTCTGGTTTGGTTCATGTTCCATGCTTACTTCAGAACAATTTTTGTGGTCAGAAGTACAATGGTCAGGTCTGAGTCCTGGGGTTTTGTGAAGCCAAGAAAACAGTATTTTTACTGGCTGGAGAAAATTTCTCAATAACGGATTGGTGAGTTTGGGCTGCTGATCACACAAAAAAATAGATGCACACTGAATGTGCATCTAGGGTAAAGAGGTTTTTAAAATATTATTTATATTCTGGTTCATGTTATTATTTCCCAGAAAATAGCCTTAATGTTCTGAATGCCTTTAAGTGAGATTTTAATATAACTAAGCAACATTATAAAGCTAAAATCCATAGATGAACAATGACAGTAATCATCCAAAATAACATTGAAAGAATATATTTCTAGCAGTTGTATTTTCTTGTAAATTGTTCTAAGCCACAATTTCTTCTCTGCCTATTTTTATATGTGCACGCCATTTTGCTGTAAGAAACCAGAATACTTTAAAAAAAGACCTTATTTCATTTTTGTATTATGACAAAAATCCAAGAGAGCTCACACATTGCCCTCTCATGAAATTTGCTTCTCAGACAATATTTTAAGGTTTGCACCTTTTTTTTTTTTTCACATGCTTACAGCAATCATTTAGTTTGAATATCTGTATCAAATAACAGGAGATACTATAAAGCAGATTGTATTTTTTCACACTTTTGGCTACATATATGTATGAATATCTTACTTCTTCCTAAAATAAATCCAGTCCTTTGCCAGTATAGTTAAAATTCTGTAGTTTATTACTGCTTTATGGAAATGAAGTTCATTTCAAGATTAACTGCTGCATTTAAAACACTCAAAAAAGTCATGAAAAATTTAATGCAGCCTTAAATTTTGAACATATTTTTATAAGTGTACATGTTAAGAGCACATTTCACTTAGAAGCTTACAACACATCTCTTGTTATTTTAAAGACATCAGAATGTACTTAGATTAGTGTGTTTTGTTGTTTTAAACATAAGCCTATTAAATTAGGGAGGATAAGCTAACTTAGTTCATTTGCTGTTTTAAAGGTCTTCTAAAAGTTACCACTATCACTAATTATTGTTGAAGCATAGTTATAAACCTCCCTGCCACCTCTTATATGTCTCCCCTAGGGAGACACTGTAAGAAATGATCCATAAAAGCAGATTTAAAAGTGGTCTCAACAATAGTGTATAAACCACTATAGTAATATTTGCACAGTAAAGGCATTGAAATAAACCAAATGGTCTCTTTCCCATCTTGAAGGTTAAATTGAGTGCATATTTACTTTCTCTTTAATTATAACCTTTATTGTTCAGGGCAACTTTCAAACAAAAGACATTGTGCATAATTCAAATATAATTTTTCAGGTCAATGCATAAATTGAAAAAACATAGCATAGTATTTAGATAACTCATATGGCTAGGCATTGCATCTTTCTAAAAATTATAGCTTATTTTTTAATTTAGTTGATACGGAAGTTGTGTATACCTTCCTTCCTTAGCTATATTGAGAGATCCTTTTGCACAGAGAATCTTTTTATCATTTGCTTCTGAGCATTACATAACCTCTTGGAGCCTCATTTGTAAAACATATAGGAGAATACTTAAAACACAGTGTTTCCTTGAGAATCAAATATGGTGATACCCATTAACCAAGCACAGTAGATCATACCAACTTTTAAAAGTAGGTTAATTAAAAGTAGGAAATTTAAAACTGAACACATCAACCCACAAATTAGACTAATTATCAGCACTCCTTACTTACCCTTGACTAAAGAATAAAGGATATGTCAGCTATTGAATGTGAAATATTGGAAGTCTTTATTAAGCCTACTAGTGTTCTATGGTATACTTCTTTTATCAATATCAATATGATAAATGAAATAACTGATAATTATTAATCCATCCCATGATGTATCTACAATGTAATGTGTCTGTTTTCTTGATTTTATACATCAGGAAACAGGTATTGAGAAGGCTTATAATTTGCCTCAAATCACTAATCCTTCTACCCAGTATCATATTTAAAGGATAATGTCAATTATTAGATATCAAAACATTTTAATAAATGTTAAACAAATTTGACAGTACAATTAGACAATATATCTGTAAGATGTCTGAAACAGTGCAGGAAGCAAAAAAGGCAACCTAGTCCATTTACAGAAGGTGACACTTAAGTTCACTCCCATCTGTAATGCTTAAGGTTCCTGTAGGGGTAGAAGTCATACTGGAAAAGGGGGAACTGCTGGGAAAAAGGATAAACTTTGCGAGTCCTACTCAAAGCCTTGCTCTAGAAATTACGACAGGTGTGCTTGTGTGTGTGTGTGTATGTGTGTGTGTGTGTGTGTGTGTGTGTGTGTGTGTGTGTGTATCTTGGGGATGAGGTGTATTCTCATGCACTATGTTTATTAAAAGGAATCCCAACTCAACTAGTCAAGGCTGCTTGTATTAAAACTCTTTCAATTAATTATCTTTTCCTCTAATGAGGTAAAGATGGTGGAAATCAAGAGAATGCTAGGTGAGACCTCTCTTCAACAAAAATTAAAACTAAAAAAACCCAAAAATCAGTGAGTGAAAAAGTGGTTAATTTATGTAAAGCAGGATATTTAGGAGGCTTTTCAGAGATATATGTACTGTCTATACTGTGGAGGTTGTCCCAAAGGTTGCCTATAGACTTATAGTCAGAAGTCTCTTACAGCCTGCTAACATTGTCATCAAGCAAAATTGTTTTGATTCTATTCCATTTCAATTAAAAAATATTTTAACCTAATCTTCTGATTTCATGCTTATTTCTGAGAACTAAAATTTTAAAGCCAGTAACAATTATATTTTCTGTTTGTTATGTAAAGGAAAAATGGGTCGCAGAAAAGCTTGACTAGGATCAGTTGGAAAATCTTCCAACTTCATGGATTTAGAACGTTAGCACTTACTGCCCAGGATACAATATCTGAGATAGGCCCCCACTTTCTCATATGTGATTTTAAAATCTATCCCCAAGTATCAATTCTAATAGACAACACATTCAGTTATTTAATGTTGATAGTTACCCATGCTGTATCTTTTAATATATTTGTCAAACTCTTTCACAAAAAATTTACATATATAAATATGGTTTTAGGTGATGCACCTATCTCAGTATCAAAAATGTCTTATCTGTTCCCTAAAGTTCAGGAAGAAATGCACATATGGTTGTTGACTTTGGAGTCAGGTAACTCTGAATAAAGTTCTAAAACTCTGGGTAAGTTCTTCACCATTTCTTAGCCTCAGTTGCATTTGTTGTAAATACTTTATTATGGACTTAATTTAGGGAGCTATTTGTATTTCCTCTGACCAGATTACACCAATATGTATTTAGTTTTGGTTACCATAATTTTTTCTAAGGCTAGAAGGTATGTACAAAGGATAGTGAGAATGGAGGAGAATCTAGAGGTTTTGCCACATAATAGAGAATTGAAGTGCTTACAAAAGAAGAAATTTAGTGGTTTATGATGAATGGGTTCAAACAGTGGAAGCATTTTCTAGTATTTTCTGTAAAAAAAAATCAAGTGGTGTTTTATTATGATGTAATGAAAAAGATAAAATTGATTTCTCTATGTAATTTACTAGATAGTAAAATCTAATATTAAACTATTTAATACAACTTGAATTTAATAAAACAACTTAATAAAACTCCTATGCAGAAATGGTATTATAGCCACCACTTGTTGAAAAAAAAGATGAGTGATTGAGACTTCCCACATGATGAAATGGAAAAATGTGTCACTTTAAATAGAAAGCTTGTAAACTCAGAGGAAAGGATTTTCAACTTTCAGTTTTATAACTCTAAGGTGCTTTAAAAAATGCTACAGGAATTATTTGTTTTCCAGAGCAAATTTCCAACCCTTGAAGTTTAAAGCAGGCTATTCTAGGAATAACCACATGCCAATCATGAAAAAATATGAGACAAGTATTAATATTCATAACTCTAAATATGAAGATATGAAAAGATCAATATAAATATTTTCAGATGAAAAATGGGCATTGTTTTTATGGTCTAAATAAGATGATTGTTCAATGCAGGCTATTAATTAAGTAAATTAAATCCCATGAACTTTATTTTTAAAACTAAACTAAAAAAAATAAACACAAAAACAAAGAAATAGAAAATTATTCAAAGAAGAGTGTTATGGCCTGAACTGTGGCCTCCCTTTTGTTGAAGCTCTAACTCCCAATGTCCCTTTTGTTCTTTGGAAATATGGTCTTTAGGAGGTAATTAAGGGTATACGAACTCATAAGGCTGGGCCCCTAATCTGACAGGACTGTGGACTTAGAAGAAGAGGAAGAGAGAGACACAGTGAGAAGGCAGCCATGTGCAAGCCTCACCAAAACCAAATCCTGCTATGAGAATCAACTGTTGTTTAAGCCACCCAGTCTATAGTCTTTTGATATGGCTGCCCAAGCAGATTAATACAAAGAACAAAGTGAATTCAATTCAGCAAATATTTATAAACTTACTGCATGCAAGACTTTCTGTGAAGTGCTAAGACACTTGACACATTATTTTTCATTAAATAGGTAAAAACATACAATTGTACCTTTTCTTACCAAAGAAGAGATCATTCAAAAAGAATAGAAACCTATACAAGCCACAAAACATACATAAATATGCAAATGTGTGTATGTTTGTGTGTGTAGAAAGAGACAGAAAAAAAGAGAGCAAGAGACTGGGACCGGTGGGGCAGAAGTGAATACACATTTTTAGAGAATTAGATTATTATCCTATTAGTAGCTTTGGATAGCAATAACACATTCATGTTTTAGTAAACAATAAATTAAGAAAGTTTAGCTAGTTCTCCTAATTTTTATAGTGATGCCTCATAAAATTCAAGCCTTTTTAAACTGGAGTCCATGTGCAAAATATCACTGTTCTTTGGCAAGAAAGCATTGAAAGTCCTAAGTGTGCTGTAAATAGAAATGAACTCCCAAATCATATTGAAATGAAACACTGCTATAGTGAAGACACTTTGTCTCAAACAGAATCACAGCAAGTTTCTTTTGTCCCACTTAAACCAACTGCCTAAGTTCAAAAATATAGGCTCTTCCTTCTAAACCAGAAAGAAAACAGAGGATTGAGGCAGTTCCCTGGGTGATTATCACAATTCAATGCCTCACTTTTCTACAGAGCTCTCTGTCAATTATTCTTATTTAATGGAAGTAGAAATTTTGGAAATGAATATATTTGAGTGACAGTAATTTTTTTCTAAAAATTGCTGAAGAAAAGCGAACCTTAAAGAAAAAAAAGCATATCCACTTCATGAGACCAGAACAGAGCTATTGCCTTTTCTGAGGTAATAGCAGTACAGTCATTCAAACAGGGCTGTAACTCCAAAAATAATTTTATCCTCCAAATTGCTGATCACTACATTCATTCTATAATGATACTTAGAGATAAGTATGTTATATGAGAATTTACACAGAGTAAGATGTTTATTTGTACACATATTTGTTTTTTCAGTAAATTTATAAAATATATTCACATGATAGATCATGATGATACATTGATGGAAAGGCAGAAGTGTCGCCCTCTTTGATTACAGAAGTGAGGGAAAAACAATAATCAGACTATATATATGTGTGTGTGTTAAATACAATCATAAAATGATAAATGATAAATACTATTATAAACTGATAACGCTATGATAAATCCTATCATAAATAGGTATGAAAAGTGATATTGTAAAAATCACGTGAAATGATATGGAAGAAAATTAATAGGGAAGTTTGTCTAAAGATGTGATTTTCAAGGTAAAATCTGAATGAAAAATGGAGCCAACTGTGTGAAAACATGGAGAAATATTCCAGAAATCAGAGCAGAAAAACAAATCATAAGGCACAGAAGAGTTGGAGTGGGGATTGATAAACTTTTTCTGTGGATAGCCAGTTAGTAAGCAGTTTAGGCTTTAAGGGTCATGTATGATCTTTGTCACATATTATCCTGTTTTCATTTAAAACCCTTTTCAAATCTACAAACCATTCTCAATTCATGGACTGTATTAAAACAGCCCACAGGTTAGATTTAGCCCACAGGTTATGGTTTGCCAACCCCTGAATTAGAAGAAGAAATAGTAGATAAATAAGGATGGGGTTTAGTTGGTTAAATAGCAGAGCCAAGATTCAAGACAGTCTGATTTAAAAGTGTGGTCTCGGGCTTCCCTGGTAGCACAGTGGTTGAAAGTCCGCCTGCCAATGCAGGGGACATGGGTTCGTGCCCCGGTCCGGGAAGATACCACATGCCGTGGAGCGGCTAGGCCCGTGAGCCATGGCCGCTGAGCCTGCGTGTTCGGAGACAAAAAAAAAAAAAAAAAGTGTGATCTCAATCATTATCCTACCCTACTTTACCACAGTAAGTATAGATACAATTCATATAAATAGCAGAAAGATATAAATTATAAATCATTCCTTAAAAAACTCTGAGAAGGTTTCTCTGGGTAGATGATAGCTATACAGAAAGTTAGGTGATGCCCTGTTTTAATTTCTTCTGTTTTAATCTATTTTGGTCTTAAACAAAAGACATCTGTCTTTTTCTTCTGGCTAAGTCAGTGAAATGCATGTAAATCAAATACTTTTTCTATGTCCAGAACTTTGCTAGGCTCCATGATACAATGATAGCAGTAAAGTTGAAGGCACAGTTTAATGTTCCTGAGTGAGGCATTATGGACTGGGTGAAAGAGAAGACCTTTTGAAGTCATATTGTGATAAATTGAATTTCACATTAGCAATTTCTTTAGTTGTGTGACCTCAAGCTTATAATTACCTTACATCTCTGGACCTGATTTGCTTTTTCTATATAAGAAGTTTAAATTAAAAAGTAATTCACAAGTTCCAAGTTTAAAAAAATAGCAATTATGAAACAGCAATCATAGTCTCTTACATATACTTCCCTCTTTCTCTCTTTCTGATTTTGAAAAAAATCAGTTTTCTTCAGCTGTAAAAGTCAAATATATACATATAATAAATTTACTAAAGTACATATATTTTGGACTTTAATGTTTAGGTATAGAAATATAACTAAAGACAAAAGTAAGCAAAGTAGAGAAATACCCATGATTCAGGAGGAGGAATGAAAGAATAAAATGCTCCAACAGAAGAATACTGTTCCCAAAATGTGAACAGATACATTATAAAATGAGGGGATAAAAAACAAAGAACCCAGAGGAGAAAATATGAGCATGAAACTTAAGCTAAAGTTCCCCCGGGCTGGACACTTTGACTGTTTTTCCAAAAAATAGCACACCTGAGTCTTCCATGGCTTAATATTATTGGGGAAAGGGGAAAAAAAAGTAAATGTGTGAATTAAACTTCTATAGCCACCATAAAAAATTACCACAAAATGAGTGGCTTAAAACCCACTTGTGACCTCACAGTTTTCATAGGTCATAAGTCTAGGCAGGCAACGGCTTAGGTGGTTTCTCAGCTCTTGTGTCTCACAAGGCCAAAATAAAGGTGTTGGCAGGGCCACTTTTCTTTAAATATTCTGGGGAATATTTTGCTTCCCAGCTCATTTAAATTGTTGGTAGAATGCAATTCCATTCATTTGTAGGACTGAGGCTCCCATTTCCTTGCTGACTGTCAGCTGGAGACCATCCTTACCTCCCAGAGGACTCTATCAGGACCTTGCATGTGGGCCACTCCAACTCAGAGCGAATGGCCATACCTCCAGGCCTTCTCATTTTGCAGCCTCTCTTCTTCCTCTTGGTAATGCATCTCCTAGACTGTCTGTTCTGCCTATTTTTACTATTTGTAAAGACTCAAGGGATTACGTTGGATCCCCTGGGACAATCCAGAATAATGTCCCCATTCTAAGGTTCCTAATTTTAATCACATCTGGAAAGTCACTTTTTAAGGCTGCATATTCACAGGTTCTGGGAATTAGGGCATGGGAAATTTTGGCTGAGCCATTATTCCGATACCACTATATATGTATATGTATATGTATGTGTATGTGTATATGAATGTGTGTATACATATTTGTGTGCATTACATACATGTATATAAAACTCCAGATAGATGGATAAATATAGATAAAGATAGAGATAGTTTGAATGGTTTTAAATAGGGTTGGATGTAGAATTGGTGGCAATTTTTAGAAAAGTACATAATATTCTCAGTTGACCTTTAGTTATTCCATGCATTAATATTGAGATTGTTGAAGAATAAAAGAAAATAATTGAAGAGGCAAATTTCCATATGGTTTGTAACCAGACATGAAAGTAGCAAATATTCCTTCCACGAGTTCATGATCACATTAATTACACTTCAAGTACTCAGTAGTCCAAAAATGGGCAGAAGATCTAAATAGACATTTCTCCAAAGAAGATATACAGATTGCCACCAAACACAAGAAAGGATGCTCGACATCCCTAATCATTAGAGAAATGCAAATCAGAACTACAATGAGGTATCATGTCACACTGGTCAGAATGGCCATTATCAAGAAATCTACAAATAATATATACTGGAGAGGGTGTGGAGAAAAGGGAACCCTCTAGCACTGTTGGTGGGAATGTAAATTGACACAGCCACTATGGAGAACAGTATGGATATTCCTCAAAAAACTAAAAATAGAACTACCATATGACCCAGCAATCCCACTACTGGGCATACACCCTGAGAAAACCAGAATTCAAAAAGAGTCATGTACCAAAATGTTCATTGCAGCACTATTTACAATAGCCAGGACATGGAAGCAACCTAAGTGTCCATCGACATAGGAATGGATAAAGAAGATATGGCACATATATACAATGGAATATTAGTCAGCCATAAAAGGAAACAAAATTGAGTTATTTGTAGCGAGGTAGATGGACCTACAGACTGTCATACAGAGTGAAGTAAGTCAGAAAGAGAAAAACAAACACCGTATGCTAACACATATATATGGAATCTAAAAAAAAAGGTTCTGAAGAACCTAGGGGCAGGAAAGGAATAAAGACTCAGACATAGAGAATGGACTTTAGGACATGGGGAGGGAGAAGGGTAAGCTGAGGCAAAGTGAGAGAGTGGCATGGACATGTATACACTACCAAATGTAAAACAGATAGCTAGTGAGAAACAGCCGCATAGCACAGGGGGATCAGCTCGGTGCTTTGTGTCCACTTACAGGGGTGGGATAGGGAGGGTGGGAGGGAGACACAGGAGAAGAGAGATGTGGGGATGTATGTATGTGTATAGCTGATTCACCTTGTTTTACAGCAGAAACTAACACGCCATTGTAAAGCAATTATACTCCAACAGAGATGTTAAAAAAAAAATGAAAGAGAAACAATTATCGAAAGCTACCAACATGAACTTCAGAGATTAGGCTATATAAACTTTACCTCAAAACTGAAATTTTTATGGTATTTTAATTAATTTTAACTGAAGTGATAATCAGGGAGGGCAGATTGTGGGTTATATGTAATAGGGTGGCACAGTAGAATATACATCTGAATATAGGATTTATAAGTGTACTATTCTTAAAATACTTTTTATTCCAAAGTCCTGCCTGAACATGTTTATAGGAAACCTATATAGAGGTGTTATAGTGGAAATAGCTTGCTGCCTCCATAAGTATGGTTACTAATGAGTGTGCTTCTCACATTTGGTGGTTTCAATTAGATACTACTGTCAGAACCATCTCTGTTGATATGACTTTCATGATAAGATGCATGTTCACTAAAAGACTGACACATAAACCAAACTGATAGTATATAGGTCTACCAAAGGTGAAATTAATATCTCACTTTTTGATATTAGTATCTGTGTTTTCAATCCAGGACTGCCTTAACTAATATCAGCATATACTAGAAACACAAATAATGAAAATCCCTTCAACCTAATAAAGTCTCCTTCTCTATTAAAACATATGCATATCCTTTCTTTCAGGGACAGAAATTTATAAACAGTCCAATTATTTTTCTGACTTTCCTACTCTCCATGAAGGGAGTTAAGTACCTCCTTTTAGAGTTTTTCTTCAAAACTTAGTATAAATGTAATTTATTAGCTTACAAAATCACACACAATAAAACCACACCTTCCAGTGACTATAGATATTCATGGACAAAAGCATGTTTAGAGCTAATATTCACTCATTTGAATTTGAATGATCTTTTAAATGACTAATAGGAAAGAGACTAATGAGTTTTTACCTGTAGAAAGTAATTTGTAGTTTGGAATTAGATATTTCAATGAAGAAGAGCTTGGGTAGGGGAGGTAAGGAACACAAATAGAGGCCATGTTGCTTATTACTGTGTTTCACTTTCTTTGTCTCTTCTCCTTTCTTCCAGCTCTTCTGCTGCTTCTGACACTTAGTGACAAGGGCACAATTCTTTGGAAACTGTACTGAGGAAGAAAATTAGTAGACATGGTATTTGTTTTTCTATTTTTGAAATTATAGATTTGAGGGAGAAAGGCAGAGACACATATTAATGAAATTGTCCCTTTACATAATTGTCAGTATCAATGATTGCACTCATATATACATAATCCAATTTAAACTTTTCATGCAAGCAATAATAGATATTTCAGTGTATTGAGATTTCATTATGTTCAGATTTTCAATGATGAGTTGTGTTCAAAAACTCATTTTGGCTTGAAAAATTCACTTACATTTGAAATATAGATATAATACCTATGATATACAGATTTGTTCTCTATCTAAATATAGGAAAAGCTGGAAGAAAAAAGTCCTACCAAAAAGATAATGTATCAAATAAACTATAACAATTGAGAAAATTTACACCAGAAGTAGAGAAATAGAATGAAAATATTTAACTTGACTAGCAAAATATATAGTTAAAAGGAGTTATTAAATTGGATTTTTTTGTTTATATATATATATGTCT